>NC_056741.1:596749341-596838401 GCF_019279795.1 Protopterus annectens | reverse complement strand
ATATATATAGATATATATAGATATATATAGATATATATAGATATATATAGATATATAGGTTTATACTAGGCTATCTGCCCTAAGGCATTTATAAGCCTAGCCCAAATTTTTGTGGCTTACGCCACCCCTAATATGAGAAAATACTGTGCCCATTAGTTTGTTGTGCCTCTGTCCAGCAGTGACACAGATGATTCCTGGGATAAACCTACGATCTCCCATCCATCCACAGGTCAAGATTTTTCTTGAACAGAGCCAGCGAGGTGCTTTGCCTCACATGGATCGGGATTTTATTCCACAGCATAGGGAGTCTGAGTGATAAATCTATCCCTCCAGCACGTCCTATTTATATCCGTGCTAAGGTTTAAGTTGCTTGCTCTAGTGGTTTTGGTGGATTTGGATTTTTTGAGGTGGAGCATGTCCATTAATTCTGGGTTGGACATGGCCTTGTATGTCAGGCACATGTCACCTCTGAGCAGACGGTATGCAACTGAATAGAGCTGGAGTTTCTTCAATCTGGCAGCATATGACAGGTTTTGGAGTCCCTTTATCCTTTTGGTGAGGAACTTTTGGGGTCTCTCCAAATGCTGCAGATGTCGGGTGAGATACATCCCGAATGGGGCATTGTACTCTATCATTGGTCTGATGACTTAAGAGTACAGGGGTTCAATGACCTCACTAGATCTGGATGTGAATCCCTTCATGATCAGGTGGGCAATGTAGATGGTCTTTCTAACCACTTTAGCAACGCGAGTGTCAAAAGAAAGGCCACTGTCAACCTGGGTCCCCAGGTCCCTGATAACCTCTTCTGTGCTTAGTGGATTTCCACCTATATGGTAGCTTGGGGTTACCTTGTTTTTCCCGAAGGGTATGACCATACATTTTTTGGCGTTTAACTTCAAGCCATGGCTCTGGCACCAGCTATCTGTTTCCGTGAGTCCCTTCTGAAGGATATCCGTGTCCGAAGCAGTTTCCACTCTGGCGCCCAGTTTGCAGTCGTCTGCAAACTTTGTCAGCCCAAGTCTTCCCATGTTGGCCTGTACTTCTGAGAAGTAGATGCCGAACAATAGGGGGCCAAGGACCGAGCCCTGTGGGACACCACTTATATCCAGCTTGGAGTCTGACATAGCGCCAGCAACTTTAACCCTGTGGGTTCTGTCCTTAAGCCAGTTTGCAACCCATCTTGTGACATATGGGTTTACATTTAAGCTGGCAACTTTTTCTACAATACCAGACTGGGGTATTGTCGAAGGCCTTTGCAAGGTCAAGGTAGGCTGTATGGACTGCCTTTCCATCAATGGCCTTGGTGACTGTTTCGAAGAAGTCGACCAAGTTCAAAAGGCATCATCTGCCCTTGACGAAGCCAAACTGGGTCGGGTCCAATGTCTGCAAGTCACCTATATCTTTGTTTATGAGCTCCATTATGATCCTCTGCATAGCTTTGCAGACTAGACTTGTTAAGCTTATGGGGCGGTAATTACCAGGGTCCGTAGAGGCACCGCCTTTGTGGAGTGGGACCACAGTTGCCGTACGCCACTCCTTGGGCACGTATCCTGTGGTAAGGCTGAGATTAAACAGCTGCCTTATGTGCGGGTTTAATTCCTCATTTAGCTCGTGTAGCACACAGCTGGGGACACCATCCGGTCCCATTGATGCTGTGATCTGAAGTAGGATATTCATTTGTCTGCAACCTGTGGGTTATGGATCCGATATCGGATCCGAACCGGCATGGTTTTCCAGCTATGGATCCAAGCTCTCAGCTCCTCCCCTCACCCATAATGCCCTGCTCTACCCTCATGACCTCAGATCTCGTTTGCCGCGCTGGTGACTGGATTGGTATTCATAGCTCTCAGCTAAGTGGTGATTTATTACCTGTTAAGACAGAAAATTTTAAGTTTTTTGTGTATTTCTGTGTGAAAGTTTAGGTTTCCCTCTTTGATAGTTTTATTTTGAGTTAAATTAAGTAATTTTTTTCCCTCCCTCGCTGTTGCAGAGTGTGTGTGTTGGGCCTGTGTGTCCTTTTGTTTAAGTTAGTTTTAGTACCTTTATAGATTATGGCTGATGAGCCTAAATCTATTTTCTCAATGCTCAGTGTGGCCATAAGCTCTCACCCGCTGATGGCCACACTCGGTGTGTTAAGTGTCTCGGGGTTGAACACCTCACATCTGGTTGTTCCATTTGTGCAGGGTTCAACCCCAGGGCACTGAGGGAGCGGAGGTCCAAGCTTGTCTTGGCGGGTCTTATACCGCCAGACTCGGCTCCGGCCTCCGCTCCTTCGGGAACAGCTGTGGCTACGGTTGTTCCCCCTGTGGCACCCCCTCCTGCTCCTGGGACTCAACCTCCCGCTTCTGGAGAGGAGAGGGATGCTAGTAAAAAGGACCGGAGGGAGAAGCACCTGGCGGGCCGAGACCTCTGTTTCGGCCCCGCCAGCCAAGCGGCTTCTCCCCGGCTCCGTGTCGGTTCGGTCTCCTCCTTCGGCTCCGGTCCCCTGTGTGCTTTTCACCGGGTCCTGAGGAGGAGGAGACCCGATCTCCGTCGAGGCTATCGAGGAGGCACTCCAGGCCTACCTCGGTAGCCTCGTCGAGATCTACTCATAGCCTTTCTGATGCTGATCTGGACCGGATGATGAGAAGGTTCATCCAGGCCCAGATGCAGATGGGAGTGCTCTTGCCTCCCCCTCGGGGAGCTCAACACCCTTTTAAGCCTATTGCTCCTTCTCCGACCCGCTATCCGGGTTCGAGCAGCTGGAGCCGAGCAGCCGAGCCGGGGTGGGTCGGCGCCGATAGTACTTGGTACTGGATCCGACCCTGCCCTCGAAAGCGCCGGATCCGACCTCGGAGCCTGGATCCGAGCCTCGGATCCGGGGATCAGTGCTCCTTCGGCGCCGTCTGTCGGAGCGTACTGTCCTTCGGATCCGAAGCCGCGCCGGCTCCGTCCACTCTTCGGATCCGAGGGGAGCCGATTGTCGGATCCTTTGGTCGAGGTCGGCTCCTTCGGCTTTTGATGTAGTGGAGAGGGCTCTGTTGAGGGTCTCCGGACCCCGGCACTTGTTCCGCCCGCCCGCCTCCTCTGCACTGGGCCAGGCTTCCACCATCCGGCCCCTGGGACAGCCCGCTTTCTGTGCCCCAAGTTGCTCCTATGGAGCAAATTGCTGCTGCGAGGACTCCTCTGACAGCCCCCAGAGGAGGTCCCTCAAGCATACGTGCAAAAGGAGGCACATTGACTCCCGCGCCTCACTCACAGAAGACACGGACTTGCAGGAAGGGGAAGGCTCCCGACCGTCACCCGAGGATGTCTCCTTTGGAGACATCATGGAAATGCTCCGTATAAGGGGGTGGTCTGCCCCAAGTCTTCGCCGGACGAGTCCGTGTTCTTGGAGGCATTTGAAACGGGCCCGTCTACCTCTTGGGTGTCCCCCCCTGGTGGACCTTATTACCACCAGGGCGTGGAAGGAACCGGACACCGTGGAGCCAATTCCCAAAAGACCGGATAGGATCCTTAGTCCGCCATCCGACCGGGCCCATTGGAGTAAGGGGCCTCCGGTAGATGCCATGTTGACGGCGGCGGCCACAAAGAGGGAACTGGCTCAGGAGAGTCCCTCAGTCCACCCACCGAGCAAGGAGTCTCGGATGATGGACCGCTTGGGGAAGCGGATGTTCAGTTCGGCGACCTTCTCGGTAGGGGCGATGAACTATTTGGCACATGTCATTAGGATGCAGCGAGATCTTAAGGAATACGCTGCATCCCCCCCAGAGTCCATTTCGGAGGAGGACAGAGTTCTGCACTCCACCCGTATGGCCACTCTTAGGTTAGTTACAAATACTTCTATGCGGCTACTCTCCCATGCAACGGAAGGCGCCGCTAGAGCTGCGAGGACAGGACTGGTCACTAGACGTCAGGCCTGGCTCCGTCACTGCGATTTTTCTGAGCCCTTCAAAGCGTCGTTTGCGAACGCCCCCTTTGATGGTTCTGCTCTGTTTGGCAAGACCGTTCGAGGCGTTGACCCAGAGCGAAAAGGACGGAAGACGCTGTCTGCCGTCGGAATCCGCTTCTCTGCACCCCAGAGGCCCTATTCTAGGAACCAAAAGGGTCAGAAGAAGATGTGGTTCCGAAGTCGCAGCAGTCCCAGCCTGCTCGGACAACCAGTCCTTCCGTGGCAGAGGAGGACAGGGAGGACGCCGCCCTAGAGGCAGAGGGGCTCCCAGAAACTTCGGGTCCAGGGAACCTTTCTCTGAACGGCCCGCAGCAACCCTGAGGGTTGCCCGACTGCTCTACTCTGGAGGCAGTCGGGACGTTCGGGGGCACCTAGCGGCATGGGAGTCCATAACATCGGACCGCTGGGTTCTCCAAATCATATCCAGGGATATCGCATTCCTTTCCTTCACCTTCCAAAGTTGAAGTCCCTCCCAGACGTCCCACCCGGTCAACGGGAGGCCGCTTTGGCAGAAATTGGCCATCTGCTAAAGAAAAGAGCCATCCAGCCCGTTCCCCCAGACCAGATCGGATCAGGGTTCTACTCCAGATTCTTTTAGTGCCAAAAAAGACGGGGGAACTAAGACCAATCCTAGACCTCTCTCTCTTGAATCTGGCAGCCCCCAAAGAAAAATTCCGAATGGTCACTCTACAATCTATTCTCCTCCTTCTGGGAGAAAATCACTGGATGTGCTCGATAGACCTCAAGGACGCGTACTACCACATCCTGATGGACAGGTGCTCCAGGAGGTTTCTCCGCTTCCGGCTGGGAGCCAGTCACTACCAGTTCCGGGTCCTTCCCTTTGGTCTCACCACAGCCCCCAGGGTGTTCACCAAAGTATTAGCAGTGGTAGCGGCCCACCTGAGGCTTCAGGGGGTGCAGGTCTTTCCCTACCTGGACGACTGGCTTCTTACCGCCCCAACAAGGCATCTACTTCTATTGGCGCGAGACTCCTTTCTCCATCTTGCTCCCTTTCTGGGCATCACAATAAATACAAAGAAATCCAACCTGGCGCCCACACAGCTCTTAGATTTTATAGGGGCCAGGCTAGACACAAGGAGTTTACGAGCCTTCCTCACTGCGGACAGAGTTCTAAATCTGCAGCTCCAGGTGCGGGCCATTCTCCATTCAAGTTCTGTTCCAGCGGAGTTGGTCCTGAGGGCTCTAGGGTCCATGGCATCGGCTATAGCACTTCTTCCTCTTGCCAGGCTCAATATGCATTCTACAGTGGACGCTCTTAGTACAGTGGTCATACCTTGCTCTCCCCATGCATCATCCCATAGCGATCAGCAAGGCTTGCAAGCGGTCCCTCTTGTGGTGGCTCCACTCCCGGATCTCCACAAAGGCCGCCCATTTTGTGCTTCTCCCCTCTCGCCACGGTGACCACGGACGCCTCCGCCTCGGGTGGGGGCACTTTGGGCCGGACCGTCCAAGGCACGTGGAACGATTCAGAGACCTTACTGCATATCAATGTTCTAGAGATGAGAGCAGTGCTCTTAGCGTTGCTAGCACTTCAGGACTTTCTTCCCTTGGGAACAATTGCGATTCAATCGGACAACATGTCTGTTGTCTGGTACATCAACAAGCAAGGGGGAACAAGGTCTTACCCTCTTTGTCGAGAGGCCATGAGAGTTTGGGAATGGGCAATCTCCAATCGCTTTCTAATAGCAACGCACATTCTGGGTCGGTCCAACATCCTAGCGGACAAGCTCAGTCGCACCATTCTGACCCCTTACGAGTGGTCTCTCAATTGTCAAGTAGCGGAACGCATATTCGCACGGTGGGGAACCCTTCATGCGATCTTTTGCTTCTCCCTCAAACACCAAGTGCGACAGTTTTTTCGCTCTAATACCTCCTCCGGAGGTACCCCAAGAGACGCTCTGGTGCATGCTTGGCCACCCGGTCTTCTGTATGCCTATCCACCCTTGCCTCTGATGCTCCAAGTTCTTCAGAAAGCCTCTCGGTGGGTTGCAGAATGATTCTCATTGCTCCATTCTGGCCTCGACAGATCTGGTTCCCCTTCCTAAGGTCTCACTCGGTGAATCCTCCTTGGATTCTAGATCCCATCCCGGATCTGATATCCCATCCATCCTGCATTCCTCCTCCGAATCTGGACAACCTGAAGCTGACCGCTTGGCTGCTCCAGTTCCACTCTTGATAAGGACTCCCGGTATTTCGTCACCGGTTAAGGCAATTTTGGTGGCAGCTCATAAACCATCCACTAGAAAGGTTTACCAAAGCAAGTGGAAACGTTTCTCTTTGTGGGCGGAGCGGCAAGGCCTGAATCCCTTCACGGTTCCTCTTCCTTTAGTGCTTGACTTTCTAACCACTCTCTTTAACGATGGTGCCAGCAGTTCCACAGTCAAAGTACAACTGGCGGCAATTTCTCACTATCACATTGGCCATGACTCTAATCCTCTTATGTCAGCCAAGTTGTGTAAAATTTTTCTTAAAGGTACTTTTCTTCTCAGGCCCCCTATAAAACAAGCAGTTCCTCCTTGGGACCTTTCTCTGGTCCTACAGGCCTTGACCGCCCCTCCTTTCGAGCCAGCGGCTACGGTGGATCTCAAATTCTTGTCCTACAAGACAGCCTTTTTGGTAGCCATTACATCAGCCAAGAGAGTTTCTGAACTTCAAGCATTATCAGCTAAACCTCCTTACTTGGTATTTCATCCGGACCGTGTCTCCCTCAGGACCAACCCGTCCTTTCTTCCTAAAATCGCTTCTGAAGCAAACATCAATCAATCCATTAACCTCCCTGTTTTCTTCCCTAAATATGAAAACAAAGGTGAATATAAGCTTCATTCACTAGATGTTCACAGGCAACTTAGATTTTATCTGAGCAGGACAGCTGGTCATAGGCAATCCGACCAGCTGTTTATTTCCTTTGCAAAATTCAATTTGGGCAAGCCAATCTCTAAAGTTTCTCTGTCCCGCTGGATTTCACAGTGCATTTTATTGGCTTATCAAGCTTCAGGAAGGCCCGCACCGGAGGGTGTTCATGCCCATTCAACCCGGTCAGTATCTACCTCAGCAGCCTTCAAGGCTAGGATTCCTCTAGATGATATTTGTGCAGCAGCCACGTGGGCTTCATCTCATACGTTTATTTCCCACTATAAGTTGGATCTTGCATCTAGGGGTAGAGCATCCTTTGGCTCCGCTGTGCTCCGGAATATCCTTCCATGATGGCCGCCCAAGATTCAGGTAGCTGGGGACTCTGTCCCACAGGTTGCAGACAAATGAATATCCTACTTCAGATTTAGAAGTTATGTACTCACCATAACGTTCCATCTGAGTAGGTGTATTCATTTGTCTGCAACCATCCCGCCCTCCTATCCCCCTGGCCTTTCAGTTTCCTGCATATTATATGTTACCCTTTTTAGGGTGTTGTTGCTTTGGCAAACTCGATCTGAGGTCATGAGGGTAGAGCAGGGCATTATGGGTGAGGGGAGGAGCTGAGAGCTTGGATCCATAGCTGGAAAACCATGCCGGTTCGGATCCGATATCGGATCCATAACCCACAGGTTGCAGACAAATGAATACACCTACTCAGATGGAACGTTATGGTGAGTACATAACTTCTAATTTTTAGCTTTAGAGAGAGCAGCTTTCACCTGCTCATTTGAGATGTCTGGGAGGCTACACTCTGCTGTGATAGTTCTCTCCTTTAGGGGGGGAGAGTGGGGTGAAGTTTGCACTGAACCTTTCTGCCAGTATGTTGGCTATGTCTGTGGGTTCAGTGATTTTTGTATAGTTTTGGACTAATTCTGAGCATATCTGGGAGTTTCCACCCAGGTTCCTAACATAGCTGAAAAAGGCCTTATGATTGTCCTTTGACTCCATGGCAATTTTTCTCTCAAAATTGGCCTTAGTTGATTTTATGAGTGCTCGTATTTTTTTACTAATAATGATCAGGGGTAACTTTCCTTTTATGGATTTTTTTCTATCATGTAATAGCTTTCTCCTCATATTGTAAAGTTTGTTAATGACTGGGGTCCACCAGACTGGACGTTTGCCCTTTGTGGAAAGAGTCTTGGTTTTATTTGGGATTGCCTGATCCATGCAGTCCTGGAGGTGTTCATAGAAGGCGTTTGTAAGGGCTTCCGCAGCTTGGGTTTTGGTTTCCACTGGCTCAGGGGCCTTGAAGGATACCACACCAGTCTTTAGTGTGAAGTTTGCTTTAGAGAAGTTCTTCTCTGTGGTCTATTTTGTTTGGAGTGGGTGCGGGATGTGGATTTCCAGTGAGGTTAGTTTATGATCAGATCTCACCAATGAGGGATATACTTCCAGTGTGGAGCATTTTTCCCCCATGTTAGTAATGAGATCTAGTATATTTTCTCCTCTCGTGGGAACAGTGACTAGCTGTTCCATGGCATTTGAATTTATGAACTCCAGGAACCGTTGGGCTAGAAAGTTAGGGCTTGAGTAATGTTCCCAGTCTATATTCGGGTAGTTGAAGTCACCCAGTATGATGGTGTTTGGAGATGCATTTATACCCTCCAGTGTCTTCAGGAAGGCTGTGTGGGGTTCCTGAGTTTGAGAGGGTGGCCTGTAGCATGCTACAATTTGTAGAGCAGTTTTGCCTGTGGTTAGTTGCACCTGGATGGTTTCCGAAGCTTCGTGCATTGCCACCAACCTGGAGGTGTGGGTATCCTTTATGAATATGGATACACCCCCTCTTTTTGTGGTGTGGTCGGGTTTTGGGGCCGGAACGCATGATATGAGGTAAAACCTAATAGTGCCGGGGTGCTCTCAGGAGCCTTGAACCAGGTTTCAGTTACAGCACAGACATCTATGTTCTCCATACTGAGAAGGGCCTCGAGTGTGTGCATTTTGATATTTAGACTTCTGGCATTGAGCAGCATTACCCACCGTTTCTTCCCATTTTTGTTTTCTAGGGTGGTAGGTTTAGAATTTGAGCCTTGCCTAAAAAAAGGCACTATGGGGGTGGCAAGAGGCCTTAGCCAATGTCCGTAATCCCAGGGGTGACAGGTGCAAGCCATCCCTTGCGAAGCAGCGTGGCTTGTCAAGCATGTCATCCCAGGCAGACACTGGATCCCCTTTGTATGACACCAGACATTAAGCCAGTTAAAGCTGATCATCTTGTCTCTATTGTGGCATCATTCTTGGTGAAGGAAGGATACTGGTCAGGGTCATGCGTGCCTGGGCTATACATAATCAGAGAGCTCCCGTGTCTCTCCATGTAGTCCAGGGAGGTACGTCACAGGTCGTTCACACCAGCATGGACAATGACTGTCATATTTGTACTTGCCGTGGAGTGACCCGAGTGCTTGTGTTATGTGGCGGATTCTAGCGCCCGATAGGCAGCTTACTGTGACCCTCTTGTTCAGCCTGGTGAGTGGGAAGTCAGTGTGCCTGACTGTGGAGTCACCTATGACAAGTATGTTTGGTGTTGTTTGGCCTTAAGGGCTGTGACTGCTTTGCACACTGATTTTGTGGTCTGATTTTGTGTTCTGTTTTCTTGCTTATTTTTACTAATTATTGCTTATACTTACTATTGCACTTTTTCTTGTCTACCTACTTTTTACTGTATTTTATTGCTGTAAACTAATCTGCACCATTGTAGTGCAGTTGTCTGGACCTAAGCATGTTAAATCTGTCAAGTCCAAGGTCTTGGATGGTCATTGTCCAGTCCAACGTGTTTCTGCATAAGGACGACTGGATGTGCTCTGTGTATCTCCAGTAGGCATAGTATCATATAAAAATAGATAGGTGCTCCAGGAGACATCTATGCCTTTGCTTAGGGCCCAATCATTACCAGTTCAGGTCCCTGCCTTTTGGTCTCACCACAGCCCCCCCTAGGTGTTAAAGTGCATGGCAGTGGTTGCAGTTCACGTGAGATTGCAGGCTTTCCTGATGTTTCCTTACCTTGACCATTGGCTCCTCACAGCTCCTTCCAAGCATTGACTGGTGTCAACCACTCAGTACATGCTTCTCCTGTTCAACCAGTTAGGAATCGCAGTGAATCTCCCAAATCCAACTGGAATCGATCCCAAAACTTGGAGTTGAGTGGAATTCAGCTGGACACTGTCAGTGATTGCAGCGTTACCTCTTGTGTGTATTCATCTTATCAGATCTCATTCAGTGCTTCCTAGATCTCTCTTCCTCAAGTCTGCTTCATTCTCATGGCATTAGGGTCCATGATGGCATCCATTTGTTTGGTGTCGCTAGCCAGGTTCTACATGAGGGCTCACAGTCCAGTGGCCATCTGTTTCTCATCTGATGACTGCCTCAATTTTTCTCACCCTGGTGTGCAAGCATAATCTCCTTTGATGGATTCATTCTCCTGATCTCCTTGTGGGCAGACCGTTTTCCTTCCCCCAGTGTTACTGTGACCTCTTTTCCTGGTGGGGGGCATTACCAAGGAAGGGCTGTCCAAGGTGCATGGTCCTCTGCAGAGACCAAACTGCATATAAATGTACTGGAGATGAGAGCAGTTCTCATGTTGCAAGCTTTTCAGGACT
This sequence comes from Protopterus annectens, assembly GCF_019279795.1. Taxonomy (NCBI): domain Eukaryota; kingdom Metazoa; phylum Chordata; order Ceratodontiformes; family Protopteridae; genus Protopterus; species Protopterus annectens. Next base: position 596,827,946 of record NC_056741.1, on the reverse strand, counting down.
GCCTTACTGTGGGTACCAATGTAGTTTACATGGACAACATGCAAGTAGCATAGTACATGAAGTAAGGGGGCACACTGTTTTATCTGCATTGTCGTGAGGCCATGAGGGTTTGGGAATGGGTGATGTCCTTTGGGCGCTTTTTTCTTGCAACACACATTCCCGAAGAGTGCAGTGTTAGCAGACAATCAGCAGGGCTGTTTTCAGTCCTTGCGAATGGTCCCTGAATTCCTCAGTGGCAAGAGATTTTAACTCTGTGGCGTCCGAGCTGCGATCTGTTTGCTTCCCCTCACGACCACAAATGCAGCCAGTATTAAACCGGATTCTCCTGGTCCGGGAGTCGCACATTGATTCTCTGGTTTGCAGTTGGCTTCGGGTCTCCTTTATGGTACCCCTCCTATTCCTCTTTCCCAGAGTGCTTCAGAAAACTCGATGCCTCAAGGCCACTTAGATCCTCATCGCCCCCTTGTGTCTTCTGCTGGTGTGGTTCCCCTGCTACAATATCACCTGAGTTATCCTCCTTGGGTACTAGATCCCCTTCTGTATCTTGTTTTTCACCTCTACAATCTTCCAATCCCAAACTTTCAGTCTCTGCCTGACCCCATTGTTTGTTCACTTCCCGTAATCTTGAATCAGTCCAGGCTTCCATCACATGTCAGAGACATTCTAGCCTCTCAGAAGGCCTCCATCAGAGTGGTATATGCTAGTAAATGGAAAAGGTTTTCTCTCTGGGCCAAGCAGCATAATCTGGACCCCCGTTTTGGCTGCTGCTTATTCTTGTCTTCACTCTTTCAGGATGGAGCTAGTTTCTCTATCAAATTGCAGTTGGTGGCTATTAACATCCATGTTTGTGAGGAGCCTACTTTTTCTTTCCTTAAGGCCTTTTTGAAAGGGGTTTTCCTGCTTCGGCCCCCAGTCAGAGATCCTTCTCCCCCTTGGGACCTTTCAATTGTGCTGCAGTCTCTTACAGGGAGTCGCTTTTAGACTGCTGTGACTTGTGATAGGAAGTTTCTGACCCAAGACTGCTTTTCTGGTAGCTATAACTTTGGCAAGAAGAGTTTCCTAACTTGCTATTAAAGTACCATATTTGGTATTTCATAGAGTGGCTGTCTGGACTAGTCCTTCCTTCGTGCTCAAAGTGGACAGGGAGGAAATTTGAATCCGTCCACTCAGCTGCAAGATGTTCTTCATCTCACATTGCTGCAGTCCTAACACTTGGGTAGTCCGCTGTCCAGTCGGCCTGAATACCAAAGTATAAGGCTGACGTCGGTCAAGGCGCATTTGTCTGACATCAGGACGTCAGGGTACAAATGCGCATGACCGACGTCATATCCTCAGTCTTTTTTGCCGCATGGTCAGATGCAGAAGCAGTATTGCGAGTGCAGGTTGGCGTTCTGAAATTTTCTGAAGTCGGAGTTTCAGACCGAATCAAAGTTGGCTAAGTACCCCGTTGGGGAATATTTTGTTTTTTTCTTGCCTCAGTATTTAACCGGATGTCAGAAAGTGAATAACTGTATTTCTTGTGGGAAACAGATACCTCATAGAGATTACCATACCTTGTGTATACCTTGCTTAGGGCCTGAGCACGACGTGGTTGGCTGTCTCTCTTGTGCTAGATTTAACAAACGCACTATTAAGAGAAGATTAGATTGTGCCAGGTTAGTTTTTGGGAAGCGTTATAATTACAACATGCCGTCGGATGCTCCGACGCCCGCTTCGTCTAAAAAGCGCAAGGACAAAGCAGCGAAGCCTAGGGTGGAAGAACCGTCTGTCCCGGATGTCGGTTCTTTAGAGGGCTCAGTGGAGCCGGTGGTTCTTCCAGAAGTTCCTTTGGATTCTCAGGGAGAGACTTTACTGTTACAAGATGTGTCCTCTCAGGAGGTAGGCCAGGCTGAAGGGGCTTCTCAGGTAGCTGTTCTCCCCTCCCTTCCTAAGGTGGTTAGGCCCTCCCCTTCTGTTTCCAAGGCTTCTTCTAGAGGCAGGCCAGGGTTAACTTCAGTGGGGGTCTCCCCTAGTTCTTCAGGGTCTCTGCCTAAGAAACATATGCTTAAATGGCAGAAGATTTGATTACTATGATTAGAGGTTCTATGCCCCCCCCTGATAAGAGGCCTAGGGTGGAACCTGAGCTTCAGAGTTTTGAGCAGTGTTCGGAGGCTTCTGAGTCTTCGCTGAAGACTTGCAGGAGTATCCTCCTTATTCTGATTCTGATGTAGATGACTCTACACCTTCGGCTTCTCCTCCTGAGGATTTTTCTTTTCAGAGACTCTTCATTCCATGAGGGAGCATTTTAAATGGGAAGGTCAAGATTTCTCTGATTCCAGGAAAAGGCTTAGGGAATTTTTGTTTCTACCCCAGCATAGGCCTTTAGCTATACCTCCTGTTCTGGATGTGGTAGAGGATGTTTTGCAGAGGCTTCCCTGAACCCTGATTCTTTGCCTCCTGCCCCAGTTAAACCGGATAGGTATTATAGGGTGCCTGAAGCTCATAAGTATCTTTTCAAGAGTCCTAGGGCAGACCCAGAAACTGTTTCTCAGGGCCCTAAAGGTGTTAAGGCTTCTGTTGTTAAAAATCCTGTTCCTTCTGATAGAGGCAAGGGCTTTGGATAGATGGGGAAAGAAGGTGTATACTTCCTCCACTTTAGCCATGAGGGCTTTGAATTGCCAGTTTCACATGTTGAAATACCAAAATTATCTCCTTTCACAATTGAAGTCTAAGGTAGATGCTCTGGCGGAAGGTATTGAGTGTAAAGAGTTGCAGGATTTAGTTCATGTTTCTGAACAGGTGGGTAAGCATTCCTTGCAATGTGGTTTTGATGCTGTACAGGCCTCTTCGAGGGTGGCAGCCACTGGTTCTGTTCTTCGCAGGCACGCCTGGCTGAGGGATCAGAATTTAGCTGAACATGTAAAGACAAGGATTTTAGATGCTCCTTTACAGTCTGTGTTATTTGGTGCGCCTGTGGAAGCAGTTTTAAAGAAAATGGAGGACAAGGCTAAGTCTATGCAGACTGTTAGTTTTTTTGCAGGTTCAGCCTCCAAAGTTTAGTAGAAATTGGCCTACTAAGGGGTGGACTTATCCTTCTTATGATTCTCAGTCTAGGGGCAGATCTAGACGTGGTAGGGGCAGAGCTCAAGGTTCTTTTAGGCCTAGAACAGGCAGTTCGCCTGCCCAGTCTTCTGGTGAGGGCAGGGGTCAGTCCTTTCGTAAGCAGACCCAATGACTTGCCTTTTCAGCTGCCAGAGCCTTCTCGTTTGGCAGCACCTTTGGGAGGAAGGCTGGCACTTTTCAAAGAAAATTGGAGTGTTATTACCCAAGACAAATGGGTATTGGATATCGTTCACCACGGTTACAGGTTTTATTTCCATACCTTGCCTCCTTTCAAAGGCATGCCAGACATTCCTCCTATACAAAGAAAAGAGGCTCACAGGCAAATTTCTCTGTTACTCCAGATAGGGGCCATTCAGCCGGTTCCTGTGCCAGAAAGGGGCCTAGGATTTTATTCTCTCCTGTTCCTAGTACCAAAAAAGGGGAACACATGGAGACCAATTTTGGATTTGTCTATCCTCAACACTTATCTGGACATTCCCAAGTTCAAAATGTTGACGTTACAACAGCTTTTACCTCTGCTGGGCAAGGATCACTGGATGGTAACTTTAGATCTCAAGGAGGCTTACCTTCATGTGCCTATCAGTCTCAGTTGCAGGAAGTATCTGCGTTTCCGAGCTGGAAATTCCCATTATCAGTTCTCTGCATTGCCCTTTGGCTTATCTACTGCGCCCAGAGTATTCACAAAAGTTCTGGCTCCAGTTGTAGCTTTCTTCAGGCTAAAAGGAATACAAATCTATCCTTACTTGGACGACTGTCTGATTCTGGCTCAAGAAAAGGACGAGCTTCTTCAGCATCTGGAATATGTGATAGCAGTGCTAAGATGCCTGGGGTATTCTGTGAACGAAATAAAGTCCAGTCTAGTACCCTCTCAAGACATGTGCTTTCTGGGTGTGAGACTGAATACAGCAGCCCAGATTGCCTTTTTAACCCCGGACAAACAAAAGAATCTTTCCCTTTACTTCCATCAACTATCTCTTCAGTCCGGGCTGACTGCAAGGACAGTCCTTCAAGCCTTAGGGTTCATGGCTTCTTGTATTCTGGTGCTTCCCAATGCTAAAATGCATATGAGGAAGCTACAATGGTATCTAAAAAATGTATGGACACAGCACTGCCAGGATTTGGACACTGTCATTCCAATAATACCTTGCATTCAAAAGGAATTTTTGTGGTGGGCTCAGGAATGTCACCTAAACAAGGGACTCTCTGTGACCCGGCCAGAGGCGAGTCAGATTCTAACGACAGATGCCTCAGACATAGCTTGGGGAGCTCATCTGAATGGAAAGTGGATGCAAGACAAGTGGCCTGCCAGACTACAGCATCTACATATCAACATGAAGGAGATGTTAGCAGTCCAGTTTGCATTAATGGCTTTCAAGGAGTTACTTCTTCCAGGGCAGGTGTTGATTCTAACAGACAACACAACTGTCATGTGGTACATCAACAAGCAAGGGGGAACACATTCTTATCCTCTATGCAGGCAAGCAATGATTTTGTGGGAGACTGCTCAGCTTGCAGCTAACTCTTCAGGCAAGGTTTCTGCCAGGAGCACAGAACTCCTTAGCAGATGTGTTAAGCAGGCAAATCATGGATCCCCACGAGTGGAAACTGGATCTTCATGTATTTCGAAAATTGACAGTGTCATGGGGAACTCCAGACATAGATCTGTTCGCTTCTCCACTAAACCACCAGCTGCCAAAGTTTTGCACGAAAAGGTTTCATCACACAGCTTGGAAAGTGGATGCTCTTTTCGTTCAGTTGGGAAAATCTTCATGTGTATGCCTTTCCACCTCTGCCTCTCCTCCCAAAGGTACTCCTAAAGGTCAGACAAGACAAGCCAAGGATGATTTTGATAGCTCCAGATTGGCCTCGGCAACACTGGTACCCATTACTGAGGACTCTGGTAAGGAAGCCTCCATGGCCTTTACCTTTAATTCCACACCTTTTGTCTCAGAGGGACGGTCATCTACTCAATGTCAAGCTTCACTCTCTTCATCTAACAGCCTGGCATATTCTGTTTTGAACCACAGCAGGTCCCAACTTCCTCAACAAGTTTTGAATGTGATTATGGAAGCCAGAAGACCTAGTACACGTAAAGTGTATGCAGAAAAATGGAAGAGATTTTTATTTTGGAGTGCAGCAAAGGATTTGGATGTTTCTGAGCCTAATTTGAGTGTGGCTCTTCAATATCTTACTGAATTATTGGACAAAGGTTTGTCTTTCTCTTCCATTAAGATTCATGCTGCAGCAATTTCAGCTCACTATGATTGTGACCCACCATTGTTTTCTCATCCTTTGTTCAAGCAATTTCTTAGAGGAGCAAAGAATATAAGATCCCCACGTAGAGCTCCTACTCCTGCTTGGGACCTCAATTTTGTGTTGGAGAAACTTACTCTACAACCTTTTGAGCCTGCGGCTACTGCTGAATTGAAATACTTGTCATGGAAGACTGCTTTTTTGTTGGCCATTACTTCTGCAAGAAGGGTTTCTGAACTACAGGCCCTTATGGCAGTTGAGCCTTTTTTGATTTTTCATAAGGATAGGGTATCATTACGTACTAATCCTTCATTTATGCCTAAGGTGGTTTCTAGTGTGGCTTTAAACCAAACTATTCATTTGCCTACTTTTTATGCAGATCCCCAAAATAGGGGGGAAAAGATTTTGCACACTTTAGATGTACACAGGCAGTTGCGTTATTATTTAAGCAGGACTAGGGATTTTAGGCAGTCTCAGCAGTTTGTTTCTTTTGCTTTGAGTTCTCAGGGCAAGCCTGTGTCTAAACAAACTATATCTAAGTGGATTGGGTTTTGCATTGCATTTTGTTACTCCCATCATGGCAAGGAGATTCCAGCTGGGATTAGGCCTCATTCCACTAGGGCTACTGCCACTTCAACAGCATTTCTAAGGGGGGTGGCAACTAAGGATATTTTGGAGGCAGCTACTTGGAGTTCAGTGCATACTTTCTCCAAGCATTGCCACCTTCCTCTCTATTCTAAATCCAGGGCTGGTTTTGCCACTGCTGTGCTGCAGGGCATTTTGGCAGCTCCTGCTTCATTATAGTTTAGCCATCCTCCCTTACCTCTGCTTTGGGATTCTACCCAAGTGTTAGGACTGCAGCAATGTGAGATGAAGAACATAGTACAGTTTTGTACCTACCATAAATGTAGATGTTCAAAGATCCACATTGCTGCAGTCCAATTTACCCTCCCTCCTTCCCCTCTGTGTTTAGGGGTGGTTGTGTGGGTGGGGTTCTATTTTTGTAAATTTGTATATATTGTACATATATTAGGTATAGGAGTGTTTGGTGTTTTTTGGTTTTGGCGTTATCTTTTTAGGGTCTTCTGACATCTGGGGCAAGAAAAGACTGAGGATATGACGTCGGTCATGCGCATTTGTACCCTGACGTCCTGATGTCAGACAAATGCGCCTTGACCGACGTCAGCCTTATACTTTGGTATTCGGGCCGACTGGACAGCGGACTACCCAAGTGTTAGGACTGCAGCAATGTGGATCTTCGAACATCTACATTTATGGTAGGTACAAAACTGTACTTTTTCTTCCTCATTTTCCCCAATAATGGGGAATATTTGCTGCATACACTTGACGTTCATAGACTGCTAAGATTCTACTTGGACAGCACCAAGAGCTTCCAGAAATCTGGCCAGCTGTTTAGCCTTTTCTTTTAACGGACAGTGTCAGACAGTTTAGATTTCTATATCTCATTGGATTTCAAAATATATTTCCGTGGTTTATCCTTCAAAAGGCTTTTCATTACCAAGACAAGTCTGAGCTCATTCCATGATATCTGTGGATGTTCTTAGTGTTTCACTTTGCAGTCTTTACACTTGGGTTATCTGCCTGCAGGTAGCCCTCAGTCGGCCTGAATACCAGAGTCTTAGGATTTCTATGTTGGATGCTGTCACCTCTTCCATTATGTCAGGTCGTCAGGGGTATAAAACATGCAGCAGACGCCATTACATTAGTCTTTTTTGCTGAGAAGGAAGCAGAAGCTGTTCACAAGTGCTGGTCAGCTGCTACTTGAAACTTTCGTTTTTCGAGTTTCAGACCTGAAGTAGTCTAAAGCGAAGTACCCCGTTGGGGATTCTTTTTTATTGCTCTAATCGATGTCAGAAAAAATTAACAATTGTCTTGCCTGAGGAAAGCAAATACCTCAGAGATTTTCATTCTTACTGCGTCACCTGTTTAGGCCCAGACCATGACTTCCCTCGCTGTAGTTTTTGTGCTTTAACGCCTGAACCATTTGTCTGGTTATTTTTGTAGCTAAATTCATTTGCTCTTGTTCTCCGTATTCCGAAATGGCTTTGGTAAGCCATCCAACTGCCTATCTTCTGAAAAAGCACAAAGACACAACGCATAGGTCAAAAACTGTCGACTCTTCCGTTAAGCTAGTCGCCAGTCCACTGGTACTGAGTGAGGCGCCTTTCCAGTCTCTGATGCCTGCTTCTACAGATTTGCAGGCCTCTGCTGAGACCTATTCGGGGTCCGGTATGCTGCAAGATGGTTAGACGATGGAACCTGCAGATGTCTGTACCTTGGATGGGTCTGGAGCCGCTGTGCAGGCACAGGCTTTTGAAGTTGTATTCCAACCTACATATATTCATATTAAACTGACAACTTCATTTCCAAGTAAAACTACAGTGTTTCTCACGCCCAGAGTTTGCAATATGCCTATTAAACCAACATCCAAAGTGTATGCGCAAGCTCCCATGCCACAAAAACACATGCTTAGAATGGCTGAAGACCTCGTTTCTCCAATTAGGGGAAGCCAGCCTTCCCCTGCCAAAAGACAAAGAATTTAATTTTCTTCTGATTCTACAGACCAGGAGTCTGACTCTAACACTTCTTATTACCAGGACATACCCTTATCTACCTATGAGGATTCAGATGCAGAGGAATCCATTCCCTCTGCCTCCCCTCCAGAGTATTTTGCTTTTGGTGAAACTTTGCATACCTTAAGAGAGCATTTCTGCTGGGAATGCAAGGACTATCCTTAGTCCAAAAAGACTCTGAATTTTAAGATTTGCCTCAGCACAGGCCTCTAGCTATACCACCTGTCCTGGATATTGTAGATGTCTTCTTGGAGTCCAGTCTTACTCTCCTGACACCTTACCACCAGCTCCTAGAAAACCTGACTGGTACTAGAGTCCCAGACTCTCACAAATTTCTCTAAGAATCCTACTCTGGATCCAGAGATCATTTCCCAGAGACCTAAAGGCATTAAGGCTACTACAGCCAAAAACCCTACCCCTTCGGACAGGGATTCTAGAGCTTTAGGCAGATGGAGTCAGACTTTATATACCTCTGCAACTCTTGCCATCAGGGCTTTGAATTGCCAGTGTCACATGTTGAAGTTCCAGCAACATATTATTCAATTAATGAAACAAAAAATGGTGTTACTTCAAGAAATAAAGTTTTACAAGAGTTAATGCATTCTGCAAACCAAGTTAGTAAACATACTTTGCAGTGTTGGTTTGATGTCTTAGAAGCATCTTGCAGGGCTGCTGTCACTGGGTCTGTACTGAGAAGGCATGCTTGGCTAAAGGAACAAGTCTTGCCTGACCATGTCAAAGCAAAATTACTAGATGTTCCATTAAATCAGGAGTGTTTTGCACAAATGCAGAAGTTCTTAAGATGGAAGAAAATGCTAAATGTAAGCAAATAGTCACATTTCTTACAGGTGCAGTAACTTCGATTCAGTAGGCATTAGCCTTCCAAAATACTGGTCCTTTCCAGTCCCTCACAGGCCGCCTCGGTCCAAACCCAGGGGAAACAGACTACTAAGACTACGTTCTCAGGGTATGCAGAGGTTTAAACTATGGAGTGTTCCCATCTCACAAGCAGGGAGTGGTAAGCCACCCCCTTAGGGAAAAAGTTCACAATGACTTTCCAATTATCCTTCCCAGCCATGCCAAAGTACTAGCACCCCTAAGAGGAAAACTCGTCCTCCATGCAAAAAACTGGACGTCCATTACTCAGGACTGATGGGTTCTAAACATTCTATCCCAGGGATACAGTTACTACTTCCACTCACTGCCAGACCCCAGCAGGTTGCCAGACCTTCCTCCAAACCAGTGGGCAGAGGCTCAAAAGCAAGTACTTTCCCTTCTCCATATCAGGGCTATTTAACCTGTTCCAGTAGAACAAAGGGGACAGGCTTTCTACTCCAGACTGTTTCTGGTGCCCAGAAAAGAGTTTTGGTGCTCTATCCTGGATCTATCAGTTCTCAAAACCTTTCTGGTGGTCCCAAAATTGAAAATGCGTACACTGCAACAGCTTCTTCCTATGCTAGCCAAGGATGCCTGGTCACCCTAGACTTAAAATTCTTATCTGCACATCCCCATAAGGGAGTCTTGCAGGAAATATCAAAGTTTAAGGGCAGGCTCTATGCACTGTTAGTTCTCTGCACTTTCCTTTGGTTTCTCTGCTGTGCCCAGAGTATTCACAAAATGCCTGACTCCAGCCATTGCATACTGCAGGCACTGAAATATTGAAATCTACCCATACGTGGACGATTGATTCAGGCGGACAGTCAGGAATTGCTACTTCAGCACCTGGCATTTGTAAAAAGATTTCTAACGTCACTGGGATGCACCATCAATGAAATAAAATCACACCTGATGCCCAGACAAATTGTATTCCTTAGAGCAAGCTTGAACACAACTTCCCAGATGGCATTCCTCACTCCAGAAAAGCAGATCCATTTAACTATTTCAAACTAATAGCCACAAAAACCCGTCTGCATGAAAAGTACTGCATGCCCTAGGATTCATGGCCTCCTGCTTCTGCTAATATGCAAGACTGCATATGAGGAAACTTCAGTAGTATTTGGGTCTTTGGTGTCTGCATTCTCAAGACCTGGAAACAGTGATTCCTGTATTAAGTTGTTTAAGGGCAGAGTTCCTTTGGTGGGCAGAAGCATGCAACCATAACAGTGGACTTCCTTTCACCCAACTCCTAACCACCCAAACCCTGACAAGACTCCTCAGACTATGCATGGGGGGCTCACATAGGTAAATGCATTCAAGGCAAATGGAGCTCTGAACAAATTCCCCTGCATATCAGAGATGCTAGCTGTACAGAATGCTTTGACAGTCTTCAAATACCTTATCCATCCAGGGCAGCTCCTGATAGACAGACATCACAGTTGTGTGGTACATAAACAAGCAGGGTGGAGTTCATTCTTACCCACTCTGCAGGTTAGCCATGGCTCTGTGGAACACAGCTTTGAGCATCTAAGTGCACCTACAAGCTCAGTTCCTGCCGGGCAAGCAAATTTAGCTGGCAGACTACTTGAGCAGAAATCTTCTGGACCCCCGCGAGTGGAAACTGGAACCCAACTCTTTCAAACTTCTAACCCAGAGGTGGGGAACACCGGAGGTGGACTTTTTTGACCCCCCCCCCTCCAAACCACCAATTGAGCAAAGTTTGTACCACTAACCCTCACAGCAGAGCCTAGAAGGTGGACACCCTATCCTTTACATGGGAAAACATCTCAATTTATGCCTTTCCTCTTCTGCCCCTCTCAAAAGTACTACTCAAGATCAAACAGGACAGGCCAAGGGCAATCCTTATTGCACTAGACTGGCCACGATGCATTCTAACAGCAGTGCCACCCTGGCACCTACATCAGACATCTTCCCTGCTGTGTCAGCAGCAGGAACAGATTTTGCATCTACAGCTGCAAACTCTAAACCTTGCAGCCTGGTTTTATCCCCTGAATACACCACTAGCATCCCTCAGCAAACAGGTGCTGGACGTCATCCTCGCGTCCAGGTTTAATACTAGGAAATTCTATGCTGAAAAGTGGAAACTATATTCTTATTCTTTGTCAGTTGAAAGGCAAGGACACAGCTGTGCCCAACTTGCCTCAAATCCTTGATTACTTAGCAGAGCTGCTCCACAGAGGCCTATCCTTCTCATCCATTAAGATTCATGCCTCTGACATCTCAGCTCATTATAATACTGAGCCACCTCTTTTTCTGACCCTCTCAAACAGTTCCTGACAGGAGCTAACAATTTCTGGCCCCCTAGGAGACCTCCCACCCTGGCCTGAGACCTTAACTTTGTACTGGAGAAGCTCACACTTCCTCCTTTAGAACCTGCTACTTCAGCAGAGTTAAAATTCCTCTCTTGGAAAACAGTTATTTTGAGCTATTACTTACAGTACGAAGAGCGTCTCCCTGAGTTAGACAGTATTGGCAGAGCCCTTCATTATTTTCCATGCTGACAGGGTTTTCTTCAGGACTTAACCCTTCCTTTATGCCCAAGGTTGGATCCAGTGTGGCTTTAAACCAATCCTTCCATTTGCCAACCTTTTTCCCTAATCCTCAGAATAAAAGTGGAAAGGATCCTGCACTTGGACGTGCACAGCTCAGGTTCTACCTTGACAGGACTAAGCCTTTCAGAAAATCTGACCAGCTGCTAGTCAGCTTTGCTACAGGGGCAGAGGCCAAGGCCATTTCGAAGCAAAACATTTCAAAATGGACAGCACGCTGCATCCATTTCTGCTACAATCACCATGGAAAACCTACCCCTCAGGGGATCAGATTTCATTCCACTAGAGCTACAGCATTTGTCAGTGGAGTCAGTACCAGGGGCATCCTGGAAGTTGCAAACTGGAGTTCCGTACACACCTTCAAGCATTACCACTTGCCTATTTTTTCTAAATCCAGAGCTGGATTTGCTACAGCAGTTTTACAGGCCTGCTAGCCAGCCCTAACACTATTGCCTCCACTCTTCCTCAGCTTTGGGAATCCACCCAAGTGACTAACAGTGAAACACGAAAGAACATAGTACAGTTGTGTACACTTACCATAAATGAAGATGTTAGTGTATTCACTGTTGCAGTCCTTGTTTCCCTCCCTCCAGCCCCCCTGGCTTGCTCTATCCTTTCTACCTGTCCTCTTTATGGCCATCTTTTATGGCATGGGATATTTACTTAACTGGAGGTGTTCCACACCATGTAATAGCTTCCTATTTTGGGGGCTTCTGACATCTGGAGCAAGAAAAACTGATGTAATGGCATCGGCTGCAGGTTTAATACTCCTGATGACCTGATGTCATGGAAGAGGCGACAGCATCCAATGTAGAAATCCCAAGAGACTGGTATTTGGGCCGACTGACAGCTACCTGCAGGCAGATAACACAAGTGTGATGACTGCAACAGTGAATACACTAACCTCTACATGTATGGTAAGTGTACACAACTGTACTTTGTCAGCTGCCTATTTGGCTTGGCATTCCTTGGATGACATTTGTGCGGCAGCCACATCGTCTACTCCTCACATTTGTTGCTCATAAGCGCGACTTGGTTTCCAGGACTTCCTTTGGCTCCACAGTCCTTCAGCATGTCCTTCCATGCGGCCACCTGGGTTTTACGGTAGCTGGGGACTCTGACCCAGTAGTGAGGAATAGTAACGTGGATAACATCAGAGATGTTCTATTTGCATGTTGCAGTATTCCACATATGGGTTTACTCCTCTTGCTTCTCGTACATTCGGCCAGTATGGAAAAGTTTTCAGTCCGTACATGGTTCTTGGGACATCTGACGTGGTTCAAGGAATGTGGGCTATAAGTGACTTCTGCATGCACCAGCCCTCAGAACTTCTCAGCCACCAGTTGTACTCTAGGTGTTCCTGCTCTCGCTGCCATCTGAGTTGAAAAGTCAGTTAAGTACCCCTTTGGAGAACGGTTCAGTCCTTTTTTTTTTCTTTACTGTATTGCCTGTTCATGTCATCCAGAAGGGGCAAGGGTACGTGCGGCTGGCAGATTCCTCGCAAGGACGCCCCCAATCAATTTCTGTTCTGTTTGGGATGGTTGAATGACTAGGCCTGTTCAGTTTGTCAAGTGTTGGTGCCCAAAACTTTGCATAGTAGTTTGCATGTGCTAAAGCTATACTTCAAAGGTTAAAACAGATTGCATGAGGTATGGAGGCTTCCCCTAACGTACCTTTTCAACCACCGAAGACCAAGACTTCATGGCTTATTACTGCTGCACCTGTAGCGTCTGAACCACAGCCCGTGGCTGATCTTGGTCTAGTAGAGGAATTTGGTTCCTCTGCCTTGGTTATAGAGGGTACATCTGTGGAAGCCAAACAGTCCAATGTGGCGGGCACGTCGTTGAGGCTGATCTGATGTCAGTCACGGATGCCAGGAGGAACCAGTGATTGTAATGGGCCTGTCTGATGCCTCCAGTCATTTACCTTCAAGATTACAGGCCCCCCCCTTTCAGATGCCAGCTTAGGCCCCCCCTTGAAAAGAAAAAAGGAAGCACCGTTCTTCTGAAAGCATGCCTGACTGGCAGACAGTCAAAGCCTGTTTAATGCCTTTATGGCCTTGTCTTGCTTTAGCAGGGAATGCTAGCATTCCTCTTCCACTTTTGAGCCCTAAGCGTACAACTGCAGATCCTTCCATGAGGGGAAAAGGAATACCTTCCTGATTCTTCCTCTGAAGAATTTCTTACGCCTCCCTGATCTTTTCTCTCTTGGGGTATGGTTCCCCAGAGGAATAATCAGTCTATCCTGACTCCCAAGTTGAGGATTTGACCTTTGGGGCAATCTATAAGATGAAAGACCTTTCAAGTAGCAATCCTCTGAGATGACTGAGGTACAAAAAAAGATGCAACCTCATTCAGATGGCTTCTCCAAGCCAGTCTGCTGTTACTCCAGTCCTGCCTGGCTTCCTGGATGCCTTCACAGTATCATTAAATCCAGACTCTTGGCCACCCTGCCCCATGCAGACCTGACAGATTTTACATAGTTCCTGACACTGCCAAGTACCTCCTAAAGTGCCCACCTGCAGACCCTGCCACCATCTGTCTCTACAGTCAAGGCTTCTAAGCGTTACCACCATATTTCCAGCTGACAGACTTCAAGACCATGGAAAGGCTGATTAAGAAAATTTACACTTCTGCTACATTGTCCTTTTGCTCTTTAAATTACCAGACTCTTAAGCAAAGTACACCCTATTCCTCCTGCAAAAAGCCTCCGAAGAATTGGCTGCTACATCAGACTGTACTACCAAAGCATCACTGTATTCTCTTATGCTGCTGCTGAAGCCTTAGCTATGTCAGCAACATCAGCTTCTGCCTTAAGGAGGTATTTTTGGCTCCACCTTCAGCCCTCTTCCTGAAGACTTGGGGCAAAGCTCATTGATGCACCCCTAGACAATTCAGCCTTGTTTGGTGCAAAAGTGGCCCACCTCTTTCAGTCACTACAGCAAAAGAAAAGAAATGATGGATTTGAAATGCCTGCTTGTTTCTCCCATACCAAAATTTCAAATGACCTGGCTAAAACTCTGTTCATGAAGTAATCTTTCCACTGCAGCTCCTTCCAGAACTAGAAAAACCCACCAGGAAGCCCATTTCCTCCAGCTAGAGCTTCACATTTCTCTAGCTAGAGACTCCTTTTTTAAGATGGGCAGGTAGCATCAGACTGCCTGCCTACCTTGCCCCCTCCACCCCTCTCTCCACCCCTCTCTACCTGTGTCACTTCATCTCTCACTGCTCCCTGTGTGGATTTGCATCGCATCAGACAAATGGGTACTGTCTGTACTTCAAAATGATCACTTCATGACCTGGCTCACTCCTCCAGAGTAAAAGGGCATCCCAAAGCCACCAGCACAAGTTGTACTTCCTGCATCCTGTGTTGAAAACCCTGCTGGTTATGGGCACCATTGAATCTGTGCCCCCAGACACAAAAGGAAGAGGTTTCTACTCCAGGATTTTCCTTGTTTCCAGAAAAGATGGACCATGAGGACCAATTCTGGACGTCTCCTGTCTCTACCTTTTCCTAAAGGTCCCCCGTTCAGGATGTTGACATTACTTTTCCTCTTCCCCTTCCTTCTCCACCAAGGGTTCATGACCACACGAGATATAAAGGATGCTTATCTACACATTCCCATAAGTCTGTATTCAGGAAATTACCTGAGGTTCTTGGTGGGCGCTTCTCACTTTCGGTTCTCTGCCTTGCCCTTTGGGCTTTCCACTGCTCCCAGGCATTTTCACTAAATGCTCTGCTTCAGTGATTGGTTACTGCAGGACAAAGGGAATCCAAGTATTCCCTTACCTGGATGACCTGCTAAATCTAAACAGGCAACAAGGAGACTCTCCTGCTACACAACTCAGTGTCCCTCCTACAGTCCTGGGATTCCAGGTAAATTTCCCAAAATCCCACCTGGAAACCTACACAAGACATTGCTTTCCTGGGGTAGAATTTGCACAGACCTCATGAAAGCCCCCAAAAAAAAAGGATGCAAACCCTGACAGAACATCTGCTTCTGGTCCTTTAATCTACAGAACTGACAGCAAGGTAGTACCTCAAATCCCTGGGCTTACATGGCAGCTACTATCCTCATTACCATTAGCAAGACTGCATATGAGAAAGTGGTATCTTTGGTTAGTCTTGAGCCCCATCGTCTTGAGTACAGAGGTCCCCTCCTCCCATGCCTTGAAAAGGAAGTCTAGGGGTGGCTGGCACAAGTGACCCACAGTCCAGGTCTACCCCTCCAACCACCTCTACCTACCCAGGTCATGCACAGAGATCTCAGACTTGGGCTGGAGAGCAGCTCAAAGCCATTGAATGGTGCAGGGCCTGTGGCCAAGCCTCAAAGTAGAACACATCACTGTTCGAGAAATGAGTGCAATTCTTCTGGCCTTCGAGGCTTCCTACCTTAACTCTAGCAAGGTGCATTGAATATTTTCACAGGCACCACTGTGCTGTGGTATCTCAATAAACAGGGAATGACTTGGTCATACTTTGCTGACTGGCTCTTCTAGTATGGGAGCTAGCCACTTCTCGGGGAGTGACCCTGCAAGCGGTCTACATCCCCTCTCTCCACACCTCCCAGGCAGATTGAGCAGAACCATTACAAACAACCATGAATGGATACTCAACAAGCATTTCTTCCTGGATCTGGTCCACCAGTTGGGTGCACTTGAAATAGACCAGTTTACCTCCAACAGGCAACTTCTTGGCTTTTGCACCGGGATACCAGACTTGCAGGTACTGACAACAGTTGCCCTCTTACTTTCCTGCTTCCCACTCATTCAGAAGGTCCTGCTGAAAATCCAGCAGGACAGACCAGAAATATTGTTGGTGACTCCTTACTGGCCAAGACAGCACTGGTTCCCCCTACTTCTGCAGTTGTCCAAGGGCAATCACCACATGTTACCCCCCAGAGTGGACCTTTTCGCACCAGCACAAGGTATCTCAGATTCACCCACAGTGGTAGCTATTGCACCTTGCCCTGTGATTGATATGATTCCGATCCCCCTTCACACACACTTATGAGGGTATGCTCAATGCCCTGCAGGAGGCCAGGAAACCAAATACAAAAAAAATCCTAACTTTCAAAGTGGAAAAGGTTTTCTGTATGGTGTCAGACAGTTGGACCTGGTTGCAAGCAAGATCCCTCTAGTCCTGTCTTACTTGTGTGAGCTACTGCAGACAGGCTTGACGTATTCTTAAATTAAAGCCCACATCTGCAATTTCAGCATGCCTCACTCTGGACCCCCTTCTGGCACAGACTTCCAGCTAAGCTTTTTCTCAAAGGGTTACTTTACCTCAAATCGTGTAGGAAACCTTCTCCCCACTATGGGATTTTCACTGTTTTGGAAAAGCTTACAATGTCCATCTTGTTGCAGTATTTTACTAGTGGGGTTTAACTTTAATCAGCTTGTCCAGCCAGGTTTCCAAAGCTTTTTCAGTCCCTCTTGGTGCATCAGAAATCTGACAGAGGCAGGTATGTGGGCCATAAAGGTGACATCTGCATGCACCAGTCCTCAAAACTTTTCTGCTGCCAGCCGTACCCCAGGTGTTTTGCTACTCGCTGATGTTTTCTGTTTCACATTAAAAAGACAAGTACCCCGTTGGGGCCTTTTTCTTCAGTCCTTTGAGTCTGTTCATCTGTGGCAAGAGTAAGTGCAAATGTGCTCGGCAAATCCCACACATACAGCCATGACCAGTGTCTCTCTTGTTTGGGTAGGGATCACCATTACAAAAACTGTGCCGTCTGTAAATAGTGCCCAAGATCCTTCGCTGTTGCTTGCAGGCTCTTAATTTATACTTGGAGAACCAACGCCTAAGACGGTGCTCTGTTTGGAAGATGCCCCAATCAAACCGCCAGGGAAGAGGGCCATGTTCATGCAGCCTACGTCTTCCACTCCTTCTCCCTCTGCCGCACTTCACCCTGTAACCAGTCAGCTTGGATGAGTACTGCTTCCACCACTGTAGTTAAAGCGGGTACCTGTCGGGAGACTGCAGAATCTAGAGTGGACGACATGTCCAGGGAGGATGTACTGGCACCTGTTAGATGCCAGGGGGAATCAGTACCTTCGTTTGGTGCTTTGGATCCAGCCTCCACTGCTCCTATGATTTCTCCCAGGCCTACCGCCAGCCAGATGCAGGCTAGGCCGTTCATGAAAAATTAAGACCAGTCTTAATTCTCCACCTCCAGAGGCCTTACCTGACTGGCAGGCCTTCATCCAGAGTCTCTACAATGCTTTCCTGGCCCTTGGGCCATCCTCTGAGTTTGCTCCTGCAGCTCCCAGTGTTCAGTCCTAGGCCTTCTGTACCTGAAAGGACTGTGAGCTAGGATGCAGAGGAGCTGTCCGATTCCTTCTGAGGACTCTCTATCCTACTCTTCATAGATCTCATCCCCACTGGGTTATGGATCGCCTGAAGAGGCCCATGTTGAGCCCAACTCCCCTGTGGAAGACCTTACCTTCGGGGGCACTGTTAATCTGAGAATACTAAGTGGGAATGCTCAAACTTGTCTGAAGCACAGAAAATAATTTGATCTGATTCAAATGGAATCACCTAATCCCTCACTTATCCCACCTGTACAATCTGCCTTCCTGGATGCACTCACAGCAACAACAATTAATCCTGATTCCCAACCTTGTCCTTGAAGGGCAGATTGGATTATACAGGGTCCCTGACTCATAAATTCCTGATCAAGTGCCTCCTAGCAGACCCTGCCACTATTTCCATATCTATGGACAGGGCATCTAAACTACTCCCTACTACCACTGTCCTACTTGCAGATAAGGACAGCAAGGCCATGGAGAGATGGGGATTTATACCTCTTCTACCCTAACATTTAGGGTTACAAATTACCAGTCTCACATGGCCAAGTACTCTCTGGCCTTTCTGAACAAAGCCTTCAAAGAGCTTAGACATGCCTGACTGTGCTGCAAAAGCATTTCCATCCTTGCTCGCCCTAATCTGTCAAGTGAAGCAGCTCTCCCTTGGGTGTACATACAATGCAGCCAAAGCTTCAGCCATCAGCTTGATCAACATCCATACTCTGAAGGTATTCCTGGCTTTGTTTGCAGCCTCTCCCTGATGACTTCAGAGCCAAGTTCCTGGGTGCCCCCTTGGACCATTCGGCCCTCTTTGGTGCAAAGGTGTCTTGATCTTTTCAGGTCTCTCGAGCAAAAAGGGAAAGCTTCAAGACCTCAAACACCTCCTTGTGTCTCCAATCCCAACGTTCCAGAGAAATCTGGCTTAGACACAATTTATAAGAAAGGCATCAAGGCCTTCAGCCCCCTCTAGGTCCAGAAGGCCTCCCAGGAAACCATCTCTCCAGCCAAGGACTTCTCAGGGCTTTGGCCAGTGGTCTCCCTTTCCAGACAGGGCAGGTTGTCTGACTGCCTGCCACCCTTCCCACCTTTTTACCAACACCCCCTTGTCCAGCCGTATCTCACTGTCTCCTGGCCTGGTCCCTAATGGATAAATAGGTCTTGTCCATCCCGAAGGATGGGTACTTGGACTTAGATTTCGGCCCCTCCTATTACAGGTCTTAAACAGCTTGTTTTTACAGGGCACCATAGAATTAGTCCCCCTGCACAAGGGAAAGGTTTTTACTTTTATCTTTCTGGTGCCCAGAAAGGAAGGACCATTGCGGCCCATATTAGATCTCTCCTGCCTTAACTTTTACTTAAAGGCTCCTTCCTTCATGATGCTCACCTTTACCCACTCTGTTCCCCTCATTCTCCCTCAGGCCTTCATGGTAACTCTAGACATACAGAAGGCCTATCTCCTCCAGGAAATGCAACAGATTCATAGCAGGCTCCTCTCACTTTCAGTTCTGTGCATTGCCTTTTGGGCGCTCCATCACCCCAAGGAATTTCAGTGCCTCGCCCCAGTCATCCCCTACTGCAGGACAAGGGGAATACATATGTTCCCATATGTAGACTACCTACTCATTCAAGCAGCAGACAGACACTCCTGATTCACACAAGGATCTCCTGCACCTGCTGCAGTCTCTAATTTTTCTGATAAATTACCCAACGTGCCAACTCCATCCTACACGGGACATTGTCCTGATTCTGCATCCTAGGAAGGTTAACATCAGCATGGCCTCCCTCCTGAGGAAAGTGTCCCTCTCCCACCACTTTCAAGCTGCCCTCCATTCAGTAGCCCTGACTGCGAGGGAATTCCTAAGACTCCTGGGGTACGTGGCAGCTACTATCCCCACGTTGCCCCTAGCAAGGTTGCACATGAGTTCCAGTGCTACTTTCGCTCAGTGTGGACCCAGTACTCGCATCCTCTAGAGTTCAGGGTGCCACTACTCCCTTGTCTTCAAGAATTAAAATGGTGGCTGGCCCAAGTTGCCTAGAATCCAGGCATGTTCCTGCAAATACCCTCCCCTTTCCATATCATGCACACAGATGCTTCAGATCTGGGCTGGGGGTTAGCTCTGGGCCCAAGGACAGTGGAAGGTTTGTAGACGCACAAACAGATGCACATCAACATCAGAGAAATGACAGCAATACTTAGCCCTGCAGGCCTTCCTACCTTACCTCCAGCAGGGCCTCCTAAAAATCTTCAGACAACACCATAGTCATGTGATACTTAAGGAAGGAGGGACAAAGTCCTACCTCTTATGCAGACTAGCTCTACAGGTATGGGATCTGGCTATCTCAGGGAATCTCCCTCCAGGCAGTGTAATATTCTCCCAGCACAACTCTTGGTCTGATTCCCTAAGCAGAACCACCTCAGGCAGCCACGAATGGATGCTGTCGAGAGGTGTTCCTAGATCTGGTCCACAAGTGGGGTATTCCTCAGACCTGTTTGCCTCCTCTGTAAACAGGCAACTCCAGAGCTACTGCTCCAGAAGTCATGACCCAAAGGCAGTGCAAATAGACACATTCTCAATGTCATGGAAGGGGAAGTTCCTGTATACCTCTCGCTGATACAGAGGGTCCTACTGAAAGTTTAGTAAGACTCACCAAAATCTTTCTGGTGACTCCTTATTGGCCAAGGCAGCAGTGGTTCCCTCTACTTCATCTGTCCAAGGGCAATCATAAGTTACCCCCCTTATTGGACCTAGTCACACAGCACAAGGGGATACAGATGCACCCACAGTGGTGGTGTCTGCACCTTTCCCTGTGGTGGATAGGATTATGATTCCCTTAAGACACCTGTAAGAGTAAATACTTAGTCCTGCAGGAGGCCAGGAAACCAAACGCAAGAAAATGTTATCATTCTAAGTGGAAAAGGTTTTCCTTCTGGTGTCACAAAAGATGGAGCCGCTGGACAGTGACATGCCTCCAATTCTGTCCTACCTGTGTGAACTGAAGACAAGTTTGTCTTGCTCTTTAAAAGCACACTTGCCTGCCTGCTTATGGAACCTCAACTGGCATCCAGATTACCAGCCAAACTCTTCCTGGGGGGGGGGGGGGGTTCTGCACCCAAGACCTCCCAGGAAACCTTTCCCTCCTCCCTGGGATCTTAATTATGTGCTAGAAAAACTCACATTGCCACCCTTTGAACCGTCTGACTAGGCCACCATAAAGTTTTGCCTGTGGAAAGCAGTATTGCTAGTAGCTTTGACATCAGCCAGACAGGTGTCTGAGCTTCAAGGCCTCATGGCTACTCCGCCTTAACTGGTTTTCCTTTTGGACGGGGTCACCCTGAGAATAAACCCGTCCTTCACCCCCAAGGTGGTTAACTACCTTTCCTTAAATCAGGCTGTCTACCTGCCTACGTTTTTCCCTAACCTGCAGGGAGATGCTGAGTGTCCTGCATTCCCTGGATAGCCACAGGCAACTCTGATTCTATTTGCATAAAACCTTTCCACAAATTATAACAAATGTTCTTTCCCAGGGCTCTGTGGAAAGTGGTAAAACGGACTATTTCTACCTGGATAGCTGAGGCGGTCTCCTTTTGCTACACCCACCTTAAGAAGACTTTCAGGCAGTGTCAGGGCCCACTCCACAAGAATAGTGGCCTCTTGGGCCTTTTTCAAAGGCCTGGACGCTCCATTCTGGAGGCAGCCACCTGGTCCTTGGTGCACACTTTCACCAGGCATTACAAACTGGACAAAATCTGCAAAGCCAAGGCAGGATTTGCCAGGGCTATCCTGCATGGGTTCCTGGAGTCCTCTACCAGGCCACCCCACAACCTTTAGTGAGCTTTGGTGTTTGCCCACTAGTAGAACACTGGAATAAGACATAAGAAAGTTGTGTAAGACCTTACCATAACCATAAATGTCTTCCATGTTGCAGTATTCCTTCTCTCCCACCATTCCCACTTTTTAACCTTGCACTTGCTCTACCAGACTCAGAGGCAGGTTAAGTCCCTCAGAATTGGCTCCATCTGGGGCTTCAGTTGGTTCTGAGGACTGGTGTATGCAGACGTCACCTTTAAGGCTCCCGTACTTCCTTCTGTCAGATGTCTGCACTAAGAGGAACAAAAAGCTTTGGAAACCTGGCCGGACAAGCTGATCGGAAGAAGGGTAGACCCCACTTGTAGAATACTGCAACATGTAAGAGGACATCTCCTGGTTATGTTGAGATGTTATGTAGCCCAATCTTGCCTACATTCTTAACTGTGGGTTCAGAGCCGAATGTCGGCTCCGACTCGGCCGTACTTTAGCTCAAAATCTTTAAATTGGCTGGGCTAAGATGGTATCCCATGCTGCGCTGCTCTCTATCCCCAGATCTCGTTTGCTGCTCGTGTAGCTCTGACGTGATGTCCTTCAAGGATGCATCTGCAGTCCTAACATATGGGTTGTCCTGCCTCAGGCAGCCCTTCGGTCGGCCGGATTCCAAAGTCTGGGTCTGGCCTCGGCTGATGTTGCACTTCACCCGACGTCTCAGCTGCTGGGGTATAAAGGCATCAGCAGACGCCATTTTCCTCAGTCTTTCTTGCCGCGTGGTGCCCTAAGCAGAAGCTGTTCGCAAGTGCCGGTCGGTCAGATCCAGAGATTTTTACTACCGAAGACTTCTAAAAAGCCAAGTACCCCGTTGGGGACTCTTTCTTGCCTCAGCCGATGTCAGACAAAGTAAATAATTGTTTAACTTGTGGGAAACAAATACCTCATAAGGATTTCCACTCTTACTGCCTTCCTTGCTTAGGCCCAGACCACGACGTATCAGCTTGTCTAGCCTGTGCTTCCTTCAACCGACGGACGCTTAGACGTCGGTCAGAGTTTGCAGAGGAGTTTTTTGGTCCCGCTTTTGCATACAAAATGCCGTCGGAGACTCGACTACACAATTAGCTAAAAAGCGCAAGGAAAAGGACCGACACTTGCGGTCCGTGGTTTCGGCTGAAACCACGGTTAGGCCAACCGCGAGTGTCTCTGTTTGGGCTGAAACAGAGTCCTCTGTTCTTCCTTCGGCCGAAAGCATGCCTCAGATAGCCGAGGCCTCACAGAGCATGGCTGAATCTGCTACTGAATTTACTGCTACAGAAGCAGGCACCCAGGATTTGTCAGACACTATTCCTTTAGACATATCTACCCCTGCACTTGGGGCTGCTAGACCCCCTACTTCTATGTCTATCAAGCCTTTTTCCAGGGCTAAAGCAGCTAAATCTTCTAAGGCCTTACCTGCTAAAGCTCCCTCACATAGGCCTACCTCTAGTTCCCAAATACTCAGCCTGGCTGAGGATCTCATTTCTTTGATCAGGGGATCCCAACCTCACCCAGACAGGGCCTCTCAGCCCCCTCCAGATAAGAGGCCTAGGACTGAACCTCCGGAACCTGTCTCTACAGACTATTCCTCGGATGATTCTGACATTTCAGACCCTCAGGAAGGCCCATATTCTCCTTATGAGGATTCTGATGCAGAAGACTCCATTCCTTCTGCTTCTCCTCCTGAAGAATTTTCTTTTGGGGAAACCTTACATGCTATGAGGGAACACTTCCAATGGCAGGGCCAGGATTTTTCAGATTCAAGGAAAAGGCTAAGGACTTTTTTACACTTACCACAGGATAGGCCTTTAGCCATTCCTCCAGTACTAACAGTTGTTGATGATGCATATAATGATGCCTGTACTGCCCCCGATTCTCTTCCTCCGGCCCCTACCAAGCCTGACAGATATTACAGGGTCCCGGACACACACTACCATTTGTATAAGGCTCCTGTTGCAGACCCTGAAACCATTTCACAGGGCCCTAAAGGTGTGGTAGCTGCCTCGGCCAAAAACCCTCTTCCCTCTGAAAGGGAATCTAGAGCATTAGAGAGATGGGGTATAAAGGTTTATACTACTTCTACTCTTTCGGCCAGGGCCTTAAACTGTCAATTTCACATGATTCAGTACCAGGAGTTTTTGTTAGACCAGCTAAATAAAAAAACTGTCCTCTCCTGAACCTATAGACCGCAAGTCCCTTCAGGATTTGGTACATAACTCTCAGCAGGTCAGTAACCATTTCTTAAAATGTGGCTGATGCACTGGAGGCTTCCTTTAGATCAGCTGTGACTGGAACAGTGATTCGAAGGCATGCCTGGTTAAAAGAACAATCCTTACCAGACCATGTTAAGTCAAAACTCCTAGATGCTCCCATGGAGAAACAAAGTTTGTTTGGCTCCCCTGCACAGGAGGTTCTAAAGAAGGTGGAAGAAAAAGCAAAATCTGTCCAAACAGTCAAGGATTTCTTACAGGTCCAACCTCCGAGGTTTAGCAGAAATTGGCCTTCGAAGAATTGGTCCTTTCCAGACAACTCCAGAGCACAGAGAGGCAGAAATAGACGCCCAAGAGGCAGAGGTCAATCTAGGGGTGCCTACAGGGGACGTCAGTGGCAACCTACCAACCAGAGAAGTAATGCCACAGATTCAACTGCAACCACTTCCACAGGGCAGACACAATGACTTGGCTCTGGTTCCGCCTACCAGGGAGCAACTGGAAGCACCCTTGGGCGGAAAGCTAGCCTTATTTTCCGACAACTGGCATTACATTACAGGAGACAAATGGACTTTACAAACAATAGACAAGGGCTACAGGTTTCACTTCCACACTCTGCCAAAAAAGAGAGGAATGCCAAACCTACCACCAAGCCAAAAAACAGACTCTCTAAGACAAATCAACAACTTACTAAGGATGAGAGCTATAGAAAAGGTACCGCCTATGGAACAAGGCCAAGGATTTTACTCCAGGCTTTTTCTTGTACCAAGAAAAGAAAATCAATGGAGACCTATTCTCGACTTGTCCGCACTGAACACATACCTCATTGTTCCAAAATTCAAAATGCTGACCCTCCAGCAACTTCTTCCCATGCTGGGCAAGGAGTCTTGGCTGGTGACTCTAGATCTCAGAGGCATACCTGCACGTCCCTATGAGACCAGATTGCAGAAGACACCTCAGATTTCTTGCAGGATCAGAGCATTATCAATTCTCAGCATTGCCCTTTGGCTTATCTACTGCGCCCAGAGTATTCACGAAATGCCTGGCATCAGTAATTGCTCATTGCAGGCTTCAGGGAATTCAAATTTACCCATACCTGGACGACTGCCTAATACAAGCGGACAACAAGGCAAAATTAACAAAAGATTTGGAAAATGTCATACAACTGTTGCAAGCCTTGGGATACACAGTCAACATGCAAAAGTCAAGACTAGTACCATCCCAAAGGATAACATTCTTGGGTGCAGAACTGGATACATCAACTCAGATGGCTTTTCTCACAGAAGAAAAACAAAAGCAACTACCAGTCTACTTCATGACATTAACAACACAAACTCAGCTTACTACAAGGAAAGTCCTGCAAGCCCTGGGTTACATGGCATCCTGCATATTGATTCCGCATGCTAGGCTGCATATGAGAAAGTTGCAATGGTACCTAAGGAATGTATGGTCTCAACACAAGCAGTCTAGAAGTCCAAATTCCAATAATTCCATGCCTGAAGCAAGAATTCCTGTGGTGGGCTCAGGCCTGTCAGTTGAACAGAGTATTGCCTTTCCACAAACCTCATCCAAGCCAGACCATCACCACGGACGCCTCAGACCTAGGCTGGGGGGCACACATGGTGGACAAGTGTATACAAGGCCTATGGACCCAAGACCAGCTGAATCTACACATAAATCTAAAGGAGATGCTGGCAGTGAAACATGCGATCCAGGCATTCAGACCACTCCAACAAGGTCATCTGCTGATAAGGACGGACAATACCACAGTTGTGGTACATCAACAAACAGGGAGGTACACACTCATATCCTCTATGCCGAATGGCAATGGACCTGTGGAATGTGGCCCTGAAACTCGACATTCAACTTCAGGCCAGATTTGTACCAGGAAAAAATTCACTAGCAGACACCTTAAGCAGAACTACCACGGATGCTCACGAATGGATGCTGCATCCAGATATCTTCAAAGCCATAACAAAGAAATGGGGACTACCAGAGAGACCTGTTCGCCTCCCCACACAACCACCAATTGAAGAAATTCTGCACAAGAGCATACCACCCACTTGCTTGGAGGGTGGACTCCCTTTCCTTCAGCTGGAAAAACCTGACAGCATATGCATTCCCACCTCTTCCTTTGATGTACAAAGTCCTACTGAAGATCAGAGAGGATCAGCCAAGGATAATCCTGATAGTTCCAGACTGGCCGAGGCAACATTGGTACCCGCTACTGAGAAGCATGTCTCTGACACGCGCATGGCCTCTACCTCTGTCCCTTACTTCTAACACAGAACAACTACAAGATCCTACATCCAAACTTGAAAACACTGCAGCTAGCTGCTTGGAATATTACATAAAACAAAATAACCTAGATTTATCTCAGAGGGTTAAGGACATTATCCTAGAGGCACGCAGACCCTCCACAAGGAAAACTTATTCAGCCAAGTGGAAAAGATACCTCATTTGGAGTGCAGCAAAGGGAGAAAATGTCTCATTGGCAAACATAGCACACATCCTGGAATACTTGGCAGAACTGTTCCACAATGGCCTGTCCTACTCCATTAAGATTCATGCATCAGCAATTTCAGCAGAATACAACATGGATCCTCCTGTCTTCTCTCATCCTCTACTCAGGCAGTTCTTGAGAGGAATCAAAAATGTAAAACCTCCAAGGAAACCACCTTTACCTACATGGGATCTCAACTTTGTGCAGGAAAAGTTAACACTTCTCCCTTTTGAACCAGCAGCAACAGCAAAATTACAGTTCTTGTCTTGGAAAACTGCTTTCCTGCTAGCAATCACTTCAGCAAGAAGGGTATCTGAGTTACAGGCATTAATGGCAGTACAACCCTTCCTTATCTTCCATCAGGATAGAGTCTCTCTGAGAACTAACCCTACCTTTATGCCAAAAGTGGTCTCCAGACTATCATTGAACCAAGCGATTCATTTAACTACATTCTTCCCCAACCCACAGAACAGGGGGGAAAGACTGCTACATACCTTGGATGTGCACAGGCAATTACGCTACTATCTGGACAGAACTAAGACCAACAGAAGAACTGACCAGCTTCTGGTAGCCTATGCAACAGGAATGCAAGGAAAAGCAATTTCAAAACAGACAATCTCAAAATGGATAGGAAATTGCATTCGATTTTGTTACTCTTTTCATGGAAAGAAAACTCCTGAAAATATCAGACCTCATTCCACAAGAGCTACAGCCACCACTACAGCTTTCCTACGAGGAGTGGCTACCAAAGACATTTTAGAAGCTGCTACTTGGAGCTCCGTGCATACATTTGCCAAGCATTATAATCTTCCCTTATACTCTAGATCCCGAGCAGGTTTTGCAACTGCTGTTTTGCAAGGGATCTTAACTACACCATCTTTATCTTAGTGCCTCCTCCCCCAGTTTGGCTATGGTATTCTACCCATATGTTAGGACTGCAGATGCATCCTTGGAGGACATAGTACAGTTTTGTACCTACCATAAATGTAGATGTCAGATAGGTATGCATCTGCAGTCAGGATTACCCACCCTCCTTCCCCTCTGTGGTATTCCTAGGGTATTTACCCCTCTTTTAGCTAGCTGGGGGAATCTGTTATGGTGTATGTGTGTGTGTATGTGTATATATATATATATATATATATATATATATATATATATATATATATATATATATTGTTTGCTCTCTACTGTTTGGAATTATTTGCATTTATCCAAATTTAGCCTTCCTAGAGGGCACCTGGCATCTGGGGCAAGAAACACTGAGGAAAATGGCGTCGGCTGATGCCTTTATACCCCAGCAGCTGTGACGGGTGAAGTGCGACATCAGCCGAGGCCAGACCCAGACTTTGGAATCCGGCCGACCGAATGGCTGCCTGAGGCAGGACAACCCATATGTTAGGACTGCAGATGCATAGCTATCGGACATCTACATTTATGGTAGGTACAAAATTGTACTGTCTCACTCTTGGCTGTGGTTAAGTATTCTTTTCATCTTTATAGCACAGAAGTTTTGCAAAAAAAAAGAGCTATTTTCATAGCTGTTTGAGTGTTTGTGGAAAAGTTGTTTTTTTCTTGTCTTAGCGTGTTTCTTGTGGTATCCCACTAGCTGTTTCCAGTGGGCTAGGCCCGATGTCCTTCAAGGATGCATCTGCAGTCCTTAAAAATGGGTTGTCCTGGCCTCAGGCAGCCCTTCGGTCGGCCGGATTCCAAAGTCTGGGTCTGGCCTCGGCTGATGTTGCACTTCACCCGACGTCATAGCTGCAGTTCAGCGGGTATAAAGGCATCAGCCGACGCCTTTTTCCCCAGTCTTTCTTGCCGCGTGGCGCCCGAAGCAGAAGCTGTTCGCAAGTGCCGGTCGGTCAGAACCAGAGATTACTACTACCGAAGACTTCTAAAAAGCTAAGTACCCCGTTGGGGACTCTTTCTTCCGTTGGGGACTCTTTCTTGCCTCAGCCGATGTCAGAAAAAGTGAATAACTGTTTAACTTGTGGGGAAACAAATACCTCATAAAGATTTCCACTCTTACTGCCTACCTTGTTTAGGCCCAGACCGCGACGTAGCAGCTTGTCTAGCCTGTGCTTCCTTCAACCGACGAACACTTAGACGTCGGTCGGAGTTTGCAGAGGAGTTTTTCGGCTCCGCTTTTGCTTATATCATGCCGTCGGAGATTCTGACTTCACATTTAGCTAAAAAGCGTAAGAAAGGACCGACACCCGCGGTTTCGGCCAAAACTGCGGCTAAGCCAACCGCGAGCGTCTCTGTTTCGGCTGAAGCAGAGTCCGCGGTTCTTCCTTCAGCCGAAAGCATGCCTCCTTCTACCGAGGCCTCTTCCAGCATGGCTGAATCTGCTACTGAAATTCCACCTGCTCTTAGTTTCTCACGATTTATCAGATACTATCCCCTTAGATGCATCTACTCCTGCATGTGGAGCTGCTAGGCCCCCTGCATCCATGTCAATTAAGGCTTTTGCCAGGGCTAAAGCAGCTAAATCTTCAAAGGCCGCGCCTGCTAAAGCCCCCTCTCACAGGCCTAGCTCTAGTACTCAAATGCTTAGTCTAGCAGAGGATCTCATTTCTTTGATCAGGGGAACCCAGTCTCACCCTGACAGGGCCTCTCACCCACCTCCAGAGAAGAGGCTTAGAGCAGAGCCCCCTGAGCCAGTTTCTTCAGATTACTCCTCTGATTCAGAACATACAAATCCTCCAGAAGGCCCTTATTCTCCATATGAGGACTCTGATGCAGAGGATTCCATACCTTCTGCCTCTCCTCCTGAGGAATTCTCTTTTGGGGAAACCTTGCATGCTATGAGGGAACAATTTCAATGTCAGGGCCAGGATTTTTCAGACTCCAGGAAAAGGCTTAGGACCTTTTTACATTTACCACAGCATAGGCCTTTAGCTATTCCACCAATACTTACAGTTGTGGATGATGCATTTACTGATGCTTGTACTGCCCCTGACTCTCTGCCTCCGGCCCCTGCTAAGCCCGACAGATACTACAGGGTTCCGGACACACATTATCATTTGTATAAGGCTCCTATTGCAGATCCAGAGACTATTTCACAGGGCCCAAAAGCTGTAACAGCTGCCTCTGCCAAAAACCCCCTCCCCTCTGAAAGAGAATCTAGGGCATTGGAGAGATGGGGTAAAAAAGTTTATACTTCTGCTACTCTTTTGGCTAGGGCCTTAAACTGTCAATTCCACATGATTCAGTATCAGGAATTCCTGTTACATCAGCTCACTAAAAAACTGTCCTCACCTGAACCGTTAGACCGTAAGTCCCTTCAGGATTTGGTGCATAACACTCAGCAGGTCAGTAATCATTCCTTAAAATGCGGCTATGATGCACTGGAGGCTTCCTTTAGATCAGCTATGACTGGTACAGTGATCAGAAGGCATGCATGGTTAAAAGAGCAATCCTTACCAGACCATGTAAAGTCAAAGCTTCTAGATGCTCCCATGGAAAAGCACAGTTTGTTTGGTTCCCCTGCACAGAAAGTGTTGAAGAAGGTGGAAGAAAAAGCTAAATCTGTCCAGACAGTCAAGGATTTCTTACAGGTCCAGCCTCCGAGGTTCAGTAGGAACTGGCCTTCCAAGAATTGGTCCTTTCCAGACACCACCAGAGCACAGAGAAGCAGAAATAGACGCCCTAGAGGCAGAGGTCAATCCAGAGGTGCCTACAGGGGACGTCGGTGGCAGCCTAACAGCCAGAGAACTACTGCCACAGATCCAGCCACTACCACTTCTACAGGACAATCACAGTGACTTGGCTCTGCAACCGCCTACCAGGGAACAACTGGCAGCACCCTTAGGTGGAAAATTAGCCTTATTTTCAGTAAATTGGCATTACATTACAGGAGACAAATGGATTTTACAGACAATAGACAAAGGCTACAGGTTTCACTTCCATACTCTTCCAAGGAAGAGGAATGCCAAACCTTCCTCCAAACCAAAGGACAAACGCTCTACAGCAAATAGACCACTTACTAAGGATGAGAGCTATAGAAAAGGTACCGGCTATGGAACAAGCATAAGGATTTTATTCAAGGCTTTTCCTAGTACCAAGAAAGGAAAACCAATGGAGACCTATCCTCGACCTGTCCGCTCTAAACACATCTCATTGTTCCAAAATTCAAAATGCTGACCCTACAGCAACTTCTTCCCATGCTGGGCAAGGAGTCTTGGCTGGTGACTCTGGATCTCAAGGAGGCATACCTGCACGTCCCCATACGACCAAATTGCAGAAGATACCTCAGATTTCTTGCAGGATCAGAGCATTATCAATTCTCAGCATTGCCTTTTGGCTTATCTACTGCGCCCAGAGTATTCACGAAATGCCTGGCATCAGTAATTGCTCATTGCAGGCTTCAGGGAATTCAAATTTATCCATACCTGGACGACTGCCTGTTACAAGCGGACAGCAAAGACAAATTAAAAGATTTGGAAAAGGTTATTCACCTGCTGCAAGCCCTGGGATACACAGTCAACACAAAAAAGTCAAGGCTGATACCATCCCAAAGGATAACCTTCCTGGGTGCAGAACTGGACACATCAAACCAGATGGCATTCCTCACAGCAGAAAAACAGAAGCAGCTACCACTCTATTTCATGGCATTAACAACACAGAACCAGCTTACAGCAAGGAAAATCCTGCAAGCCCTGGGTGTTACATGGCATCCTGCATAATAATAATTCCACATGCCAGACTACATATGAGGAAGTTACAATGGTACCTGAGGAATTTATGGTCTCAGCACAAGCACAGCCTAGAGACCCAAATTCCAATAATTCCATGCCTGAAGCAAGAATTCCAGTGGTGGGCCCAGGCCTGTCATTTGAACAAAGGACTGCCCTTCCACAGGCCTCACCCAAGCCAGACTATCACCACGGACACCTCAGACCTCTGATGGGGGGCACACATGGTGGACAAGTGTATACAAGGCTTATGGACTCAAGACCAGATGAACCTACACATAAATCAAAAAGAGATGCTGGCAGTAAAACAGGCAATTCAGACATTCAGACCATTTCTTCAACAGGGTCATTTGCTGATAAGGACGGACAACACCAC
This sequence comes from Protopterus annectens, assembly GCF_019279795.1. Taxonomy (NCBI): domain Eukaryota; kingdom Metazoa; phylum Chordata; order Ceratodontiformes; family Protopteridae; genus Protopterus; species Protopterus annectens. The sequence goes on along the minus strand of NC_056741.1, from coordinate 596,796,624 downwards.
AGTTATGTGGTATATAAACAAACAGGGAGGTACACATTCATATCCTCTATGCCGGATGGCAATGGACCTCTGGAATGTGGCCCTGAGCCTCAACATTAGGCTCCAAGCCATATTCGTGCCAGGAAAAGAAAATATACTAGCAGACATCTTAAGCAGAACCACCACGGATGCCCACGAATGGATGCTGCATCCAGACATCTTCAAAACCATCACAAGGAAATGGGGACTGCCAGAAATAGACCTGTTCGCATCCCCACACAACCACCAATTGAAAAAAGTCTGCACAAGGACATACCACCCACTTGCTTGGAAGGTGGACTCCCTATCCTTCAGTTGGGAAAACCTGACAGCATATGCATTCCCACCTCTTCCTTTGATGCACAAAGTGCTACTGAAGATCAAAGAAGATCACCCGAGGATCATCTTGATAGCTCCAGATTGGCCGAGGCAACATTGGTACCCGCTACTGAGGAGTATGTCCCGGGAACACGCATGGCCTCTACCCCGAATACCTCTACTGCTAACAGAACAACTTCAAAATCCTACATCCAAACTTGAAAACTCTGCAGCTAGCTGCTTGGAACATTACATAAGGAAAAATAACCCAAATTTATCTCAAAGGGTTAGAGACATTATCTTGGAGGCTCGCAGACCCTCAACAAGAAAAACTTATTCAGCAAAATGGAAAAGATATCTCATTTGGAGTGCAACAAAAGGAGTAGATGCATCATTGGCAAACATAGCTAACATCCTGGAATATTTAGCAGAGCTTTTCCACAATGGTCTGTCTTACTCCTCCATTAAGATTCATGCATCAGCAATTTCAGCAGAATACAACATGGATCCTCCAGTCTTTTCTCAACCTCTACTCAGTTTCTCAGAAGAATTAAAAATGTAAAACCACCAAGGAAACCACCATTGCCTACATGGGACTTAAACTTTGTGTTAGAAAAGTTGACACTTCCCCCTTTTGAACCAGCAGCAGCAGCAGAATTACAGTACTTATCTTGGAAGACTGCATTCCTGCTTGCAATCACTTCAGCTAGAAGGGTTTCTGAATTACAGGCATTAATGGCAGTACAGCCCTTCCTGCTCTTCCATCAAGATAGTGTCCATGAGAACTATTCCTTTTATGCCAAAGGTGGTCTCCAGGGCATCTTTAAATCAAGCTATCCACCTACCAACATTCTTCCCCAACCCACAGAACAGGGGAGAAAGACTGTTGCATACCTTGGATGTACATAGACAATTACGCTACTGCCTGGACAGGACCAAGAGCAATAGAAAGACTGACCAGCTACTGGTAGCATATGCGACAGGAATGGAAGGAAAAGCAATTTCAAAACAGACAATCTCTAAGTGGATAGGAAATTGCATTAGATTTTGTTACTCCTACCATGGGAAGAAAACTCCAGAAAACATCAGGCCTCACTCTACAAGGGCTACAGCCACTACCACAGCTTTCTTACGAGGAGTGGCTACCAAGGACATTTTAGAGGCTGCTACTTGGAGCTCCGTGCATACATTTGCCAAGCATTATAATTTACCTTTATACTCCAGATCCCGAGCAGGGTTTGCCACTGCTGTTTTGCAAGGGATCTTAACTACACCATAATCTTATTTCTCCTCCGCCAGTTTGGCTATGGTATTCTACCCATTTGTAAGGACTGCAGATGCATCCTTGAAGGACATAGTACAGTTTTGTACCTACCATAAATATAGATGTCCGATAGGCATGCATCTGCAGTCAGGATTACCCACCCTCCTTCCCCTCTGTGGTACTCCTAGGGTATTTGCCCATCTTGTAGCTAGCTGGGGGAATCTATTATGGTGTATTTGTATATATGTGCATACATGCTTATTTTTTGTTTGCTTTCTACTATTTGGAACCATTTGCATTTATCCAAATTTAGCCTTCCTAGAGGGCACCTGGCATCTAGGGCAAGAAACAGAGGAAAATGGCGTCGGCTGATGCCTTTATACCCGAAGAACTGCAGCTATGACGTCGGGTGAAGTGCGACACCAGCCGAGGCCAGACCCCGACTTTGGAATCCGGCCGACCGAAGGGCTGCCTGACGACAGGACAACCCATTTGTAAGGACTGCAGATGCATGCCTATCGGACATCTACACTTATGGTAGGTACAAAACTGTACTTTCTGCAGGGCCTCCTAGCCTCCTCTAACCCTCTGATACCTCGACCCATCCTTAGCTTTGGGATTCAACCCAAGTGTGATGACTGCAGCAGGGTAACACTAACATACTACAGTTTTGTATCTACCATAAATGTAGATGTTCCAGTGTACACCCTGCTGCAGTCCAGGTTACCCTCCCTCCATCCCCTCAGACCTACTGGCTAAATCTTTTCAATACCTTCCTGATGTATTTGTTATAGATGAAGGGATTTTGTTTGTACAAGTTTACTCAATTTGGTACTAATTGCTGACCACCTTTTTGGGGGCACCTGACATCTGGGGCAAGAAAAACTGAAGAAAATGGCGTCAGTTGCATTATATATGCCCCTGGCACACTGAAGTCAGGGAAGAAGCGACGGCAACTGACGCCGGACCAAGACTTTGGAATTCCAGCCGACTGCGGGACCGCCTGACGACAGGATAACCCAAGTGTGATGACTAAAGCAGAGTGTACACTCTTAACATCTACATTTATGGTAGGTACAAAACTGTACTTTTTATGACCACATAAAGATGTGCTCCCCCCCAGTCCCTCTCCAGTTCCACCCATTCTGCCAGCCTTCTTGGATGCCTTCTCTTCTGCCATCCCTCAATCTTGACTGACAGTCCCCTGCTCCTCGCAGACCAGACAGAATGTACATAGTGCCTGAAACTGGAAAATTCCCTAAGTAACCCCCTTGCTGACCCAGCCACTGTTTCGATTGCTACTGATAGGGCTACTAAACTTCTCCCTACCACTAACTTCCTGCTGATGAGGTCAGTAAGACTACAGAATGCCTAGGCAAGAAAATGTACTTGTCTGCCACTGTCCTTCAGAGCCAGTAACTACCAGACCCATATGGCCAAATACTCTCTAGCCCTGCTAGAGAAAGCCACTAAAGATTTGGCTGACATCCCAGACTGTCCAGCCAAAACCTCTATTGCATCTCTCCTAGCCTTCACCTCCCAGATGAACACACTCCATTAAGTGTAGCTATGATGCAGCAGAAGCTTCCGCTAGGTTGGCTGCATCAGCCTCTGCTTTTAGAAGATATGCCTGGGTTCTTCTTCAGCCTCTGCCTGATGACTTCATTGGAAGCTTATTGATGCCCCCTTTAGATCTCTGCGTTATTTGGTTCCAAGGTGATGGATCTCTCCGAATGTTTACAGCAAAATGGGAAAGAAATGCAGGACCTTAAACACCTGCTAGTTTCTCCCATACCCAAGTTCCATAGGAACTACCCAGCCAAGACTTGGTTCATCCGGAAACATGCATGGCCGATGCCTACCTCCAGACCTAGTAAATGACCTAGAAAGCAAACTCCCCCAGCTAGAGCTTCCCCAGCCCCTAGCCAGTGGACCCCCTTTCAGGATAAGGCAGATAGTGTCCGACTACCTGCCAACCTTGCTGAAACCCCCTCTCATCCCCCTGTCTGACTCTGTCATCCTGTCTGGTCCCACATTACCACAGACAAATGGGTTCTGTCTGTCATCCAGAATGGCAGTTTCATGCCCTGGATCTCCTCTCCAGTAAGAAGGGATACCCCTTAACCTCTCAGCAATCACCTCCGCCTCCTAAAACCTGTATTACGAACTTCCCCTCTTGCTTCCAAAGGCACTGGTTCTATGGTGCCTTGGGACAGTAAAGTATTCTACTCAATGATTTTTCTGGTACCCAGAAAAGAGGGACCATGGAGACCCATCCTGGACCTCTTGCTGCTTAACCCGTTCCTCAAGGTCCCTACCTTCAGGATGCTCTCTTCCCACCCCCCCCCCTGCTTCTCCCTCTCGGGTTCATGATAACCCTAAATATAAAGAATGCTTACCTACACATCCCAATATGTTCATAGGTTCATACTAGGCTATCTGCCCTGGGGCAATTATAAGCCTAGCCCGATTCTGTATGGCTTGCGCCACCCCTTGATTTGAGTATACTGTGCCCTTTTTAAGGTTTAGTTTATTATGCCTCTGTCTAATAGTGACACGGGAGTAATCCCTGGGACAAACTTATGATCCCCCATCCACTTATCGTGATTCTTCTTGAAGAGATTCAGTGAGGTGCTCTGCCTCACATGAACTGGAATTCTATTCCACAGTGAAGGGAGCCTCTGGGTTATGAACCTGTCCCTCCAGCAAGTTCTATTTATTTCTGTGCTAAGGTTCAAGTCCCTCGAGCGTGTGGCTCTAAGGGATTTAGATTTACTGAGGTGGAGCATGTCCATTAATTCTGGATTTGACATAGCTTTGTATGTCAGGCATAGATCGCCTCGAAGTAGGCGGTATGCAACTGAGTAGTGCTGGAGTTTTTTAACCGAGCAGCATATGGCATCTGTTTGAGACCCTTGATCCTCTTGGTGAGATACTTTTGGGGTATTTCTAATTGCTGCAGGTGTCTGGTAAGGTACATCCCAAAAGGGGCATTGTATTCTATGATGGGCCTGGTGAGGGATGAATAAAGGGGCATGATTACCTCTCTTGATCTAGATGTGAAACCCTTCGTGATGAGGTGGGCTATGTAGAAGGTCTTTCTAACCACTTTGGCAGTGTGGTTTTCAAAGGAGAGATTGCTATCAACTTGGGTCCCCAGGTCCCTAATAACTTTCTCTGTACTTAATGGGTTTCCGCCTATGTGGTAATTTGTGGGCACATTGTTTTTGCCAAAGGGTATGACTATACATTTTTTGGCATTTAGCTTTAAACCATGGCGCTGGCACCATTTATCTGTCTGAGACCTTTTTGAAGGATTTGTGTCAGCTGGAGAGTTGATTATGGTGCCCAGTTTGCAGTCATCTGCAAACTTGGTGAGCCATAGTCCTCCCACGTTTGCTTGTACCTCGGAAAAGTATATACTGAACAAGAGTGGTCCCAGGACAGAACCCTGTGGGGATGCCACTTGTGACCGGTTTCAAGTCTGACATGGCTCCAGCAACTCACTCTGGGTTCTGTGTTTGAGCCAGTTTGCAACCCATCTTGTGACATAGGGGTTTATATTTAAGCTGGATAGCTTATCTATGATGCCTGAGTGGGGTATTGTCAAATGCCTTTGTAAGGTCCAGATAGGCTGTGTGGACTACCTTCCCTTCATCTATGGCTTTGGTGACTGTTTCAAAGTCGTCAACCAGGTTCAAAAGGCAGGATCTGCCCTTGACAAAGCCGAACTGGGTAGGATCTAGTGTCTGTAGGTCCCCAATCTCTTTGTTTGAGCTCCATTATGATCCTCTCTATAGCCTTGCAGACTAAGCTAGTCAGGCCTATGGGGCGATAGTTTCCAGGGTCCGTAGAGGCTCCACCTTTGTGGAGTGGGGACCACTGTTGCTGTACACCATTCGGTGGGCACATTCTGTAGTGAGGCTGAGATTGTATAGCTGTTTTATTTGAGGGATTGGTTCCTCTTGGAGTTCATGTAAGACGCAACCTGGGATGCCATCTGGTCCCATGGAAGCAGTGTTTTTTGCTTTGGAGAGGGCTGCCTTCACCTGAGCATCTGAGATGTTTGGGAGGCAGCCCTCTGCCGGGATAGATACTTGCTCTTTTGGGGGGAGGGGGGTGGAGAAGTTTGCACTGAACCTGTCTGCCAGGATATTGACTGTCTGTGGGTTCAGTGTATTTTTTGTCGTTTAGAATCTACTCAGAACAAGTCTGGGAGTTGCATCCCAGGTTCCTAACATAACTGAAAAAAGCCTTATGATTGTCTTTGGTGTCCTGTGCAATTTTTCTCTCGAAGCTGGCCTTTGAGGATTTTGAGGGATCGTCATTTTTTGCTAGTACTGATCAGAGATGCCTTCCCTATTAGGGATTTTGCTCTCATGTAGTAGTTTCCTCCTTCTGTTGTACAGTTTATTTATGGCAGGGGTCCACCAGACTGGACGCCTGCCTTTGGATGATTGGGTCTTGGTTTTCTTTGGGATAACATGATCCATGCATTCCTGGAGATGTCCGTAGAATGCATTTATATAAGATTCTGCAGTTTGGGCTGTAGTTTCCACTGGCCTTGGGGCCTTGAAGGATTCCACTTCGGTTTTGAGAAGTGAGAAGTTCGCTTTTGAGAAGTTTTTCACTGGTTTTTTGGGCTGGGGGTGGGGTCGGGAAGTGGACATCCGGTGAAATTAATTTATGGTCTGATCTTACCAATGAGGGATATACTTTTGGTGTGGAGCATAGAGTCCCCATGTTGGTAATGATCAGGTCTAGTATGTTGTCCCCTCATGGAGTGGTGACTAGTTGTTCCATAGCATTTGAGTTTATAATTTCTAGGAATCTTTGGGCTAAGGTGCTGGGGCTTTAGTGCTCCCAGTCGATGTTTGGGTAGTTGAAGTCGCCCAATATAGTGTTCGGAGAGATCTTCATGTTCTCCAATGTTTTCAGGAAAGCCGAGTGGGATTCCTGACTTTGAGAGGGTGGTCTGTAGGATGCTATAAACTGAAAAGCAGTGTTGCCCACTGTTAGTTGCACAAAGTCCACCTTCAGGAAATGCCTGAGTTTTGGAAGACTTTTCCCACTTTCAATTCTCTGCCTTGCCATTTGGGCTTTTCCACTGCCCCAAGGGTATTCACAAAATGTCTGTGTCCAGTCATTGCCTGCTCCAGAACATAAGGAATCCAGATGTTCCCTTACCTAGATTATCTTTTTATCCAAGCACACAATCAAAATGCCCACCTTCGCACTCAGTTTCTTCTGACCTTTTTACCGTCTCTAGGGTTTCAGATAAAATTCTCTAAGTTCTATCTGGAGCCCACACAGGAAATTGCTTTCCTAGGGTGCTGTATTTACCCAGAGCTCATGCATGCCTTCCTGCCAGCAAAGTGGCATCCCTGACCACCTGCTCTGCATTCTTCAGGTATCAGAACTGACTGCAAGGCAATACCTGAGGCACCTGGGTTACATGGAAGCCACTACACCCATGCTTCCCTTGGCAACACTGCACATGAGAAAGCTACAATGGTATTTTCAGTTAGTCTCGACCCAGCACTCCCATCCCCTGGAGTTCAGAATCCACCTTCTACCTTGCCTGAAACAAGATCTTTGCTGGTGGCTGTCACAAGTGATAATGAATCCAGGCCTTCCTCTCCAACCTCCCACACCAACCCAGATCATGCGTACAGATGAGCCAGACCTGGGCTGGGGAGCAACTCTAGGCACAAGACAGGTGCAGGGTTTGTGGCGGCACCCACACAAACTAGAGCACATAAATGTCAGGGAAATGAGGGCAATCCTTCTGAAAACTTTACCCCTTACCTACACCAAGGCCCACTAAAGATTTTCATGGACAACACCTCTGTCCTGTGGTATCTCAACAAACAAGGGGGAATCAAATCCTGCATACTCTGCAGACTAACCATGTGGTTATGGGAGCTAGCCGCTTCCCAGGAGATGACCCTACAGGCAGTTTGCATCCCTTCACAGCATCCTGGCAGACTTTCTCAGCAGGACCATCACAAAACCATGAATGGATGCTTTACAGAGGCATCTTCCTGGACCTAGTCCACTGGTGGGGTATACCTCAAATAGACCTGTTCGCCTCCTCCAACAGGCAACTTCCTGGCTATTGCACCGGGACACCAGACCCCAAGGCACTGGTAACAGATGCCTTCTCCCTTCTTGGAAGGGAAATTTCTGTATGCACCCCTCCTTCCCATTAATTCAAAAAGTGCCGCTGAAAATTCAGCAGGACAACCTAATTTTGATGGTGACCCCCTATTGGCTAAGACAGCACTGGTTCCCCCTCTTCTGTCCAAGGGCAGTCACCACAAGTTACCTCCCTCAGTGGACCTCGCACAGAACAAGGGATCTCCGATATATATCCACAGTGGTGGTCTTTGAACCTCACCCTGTGGCTGATAGCATTCTGACCCCTTTAGACACCTGTACGAGGACGTGTTCAGTGTCCTGCAGGAGGCCGGGAAACCCAATACTAGAAAATCTTGCCTGTCCAAGTGGAAAAGATTTCCCTTATGGTGTCACACATATGGAAACCCAGACTCCTAGTGTAAACAAACACCACCACGGTTGTGGTAAATATATGAGCAGAAACCAGATCTTCCTTATTGTACAGGTTACCACAGGAGTCATGGAACGTAGCCACCCAAGGAACATCGCCTTCGCATCCACATACATGGTTTCACAGGGCAATTTGCTGGCAGATTCCTTAAGCCATTCCTTGGAGGACTCCCACGAATGGATCCTGAACAGGTTGTAGTCGCTTATCAGTGGGCCATTCTTTCAGACCTCTGCATCACCAACCATCTCCCTAGTTTTGCATCAGGGAATCTTGTCCCTCAGGTTGGAGAACAGATGTAGTCTTGGTGTACAGGGAAGTTCTTTTACGCCCTCCCTCCACTACTTTTACTTGAAAAAATTCTTAAGACCCAAAAGGAAGCACCAAAGCTCTTTACTGGCCCCTTTCTGGCCAAGACAATATTGCTTTCCCCTGGTGTTTCACCTGATAAAGGGAAACTACCAGAAAATACCTCTAACTGGACCTCTGCATTCTAGAAGGAAAGGATCTTCATCAAAGTCTTCACTTAGCCTGACTATCTGGATGATTAGGATTGTAAGGCATGCATTCTCTGAGGTTGTTCAAGTCCTGCAGGAAGCCAGGAGACCTGCTATAGGAACATCTTAAACAGCTAGATGGAAAGGCTTTTCTTACTGGTGCGCAAACAGGACCCACTCATCACATCCCTGCTGTCCTAAAGTATCTTTGCCAGCTACTTCATTCAAGCTTGGATACTCTATCAAAACTCCCTTGTCTGCCATCAATGCCCGCCTGTCAATCCCCAGCTTATGGCTGGAGCAGAATTCAAGCTTTCCCTGATGGGGAGATTTGCATGTTAACCCACCAAGGAAATCCATTTCTCCTTTGGATCTCAATTTTGTGCTGGAAAATCTTGCGTTACCCCCCCCCCCCCCCCCCTGAACTGGCATCTTCTGCCACTTTAAAATTCTGCATTTGAAAAGTATTCTGCTCTTCGCTCTCATTTCGGCTTGGAGAGTTTACAAGCTATCATGGCCATTCCCCCTTATTTTCCACAAGGACAGGGTGACTATTGGGGCTAACCCATACTTCACACCTAAGGTAGTGAACAAAGCTGTCCCTTAATCAGGCTGTTCACCTACCACTTTTCCCATCCCCCAAAATAGGGATAAATGGATCCTAACATTTTCTGGACTTCAACAGACAACCGAGATTTATCTGGACAAAAGTAAAGCCTTCCACAAGACTGTCAATTTGTCATTTATAAGCCCTAAGCTGGACTAGCCAGTCCCCAAACTATTGCAGCTTGGATCTCAAAGGCCATCTTCTGCTATTCTCACTGACGTCCTTGCCTTCCTGCCAAAAGCTCATTCCCCTAGTGCAATGGCGTCCTCTTGAAATATGAAGTAAGCAATATATTTTCTCTTGTATCCAATTTTCACTGTCCAGTACAAGTGCAGAGGTGCAAGGACGTTTAAGTGTAACAGAGTTTAAATGAGATGACATTGGTGGTATTTTTGTTGAATTCTTTGCAATAGTGGTTGAAAAGCCTTTTCATTTATGCCTATTTCAGTAATTATGACCATATCCAGGAATAGCATGTAGCGAAAACTTGATTGTAATACTTTGGGCTGTTCAGACTAGATGCATGTGAGAACAAATGGCTAGGCATAGTGTAAACGTTTTATAATTTTGCATTTCTGTGTCTGAACACTTGATGCTTTTAAAGGTAAGTTTTTCTTTCTGTAAGTTGTGTGATTGTATCTGATAATGAAATTATTAGGTCACCGATTTGCTACTGTACTTGTCATGAGTGCAAATTGAATTAAGACTTAGTGACAAGACTAAAGGTGCATCTATGCAAGCCCTTCAACTACTGTTGATCATTCCTTGCTTGATCTGGATTGAGTCGATAGTAATTGTGTAGCACATCTGCCTGCCACCAAACATGCATTTGTTTTCTTACTGCAGTGCGAGTTGTACCATTGGGTGGATTTGTTGGATCGTTTCGATGGAATACTTTCTGATGCAGGCCAGACAGTCGAGAACACATCATGGATGCTAGTGTGTGACCAATTAGATCGAGAGCCTCTCAAGTCTTTGCTTTTGTCTGTACTGAACTTCACAGCTTTGCTAATAGAGTACAGCTTCTCAAGACACCTCTACAGCTCTATTGAGGTGGGTGGATTAACTTGTCACTACTTTTAAAGTAGTGCCTTTTGCATTTTCAAGTTTCATTTGATTCAGGAAGCTTCATTAAATTGTAACAATATGCAGGTGGTTATACAGAAAATTTAAAGGTAAATGTTTCCTTTGTTTCAGCACTTGACAACATTACTAGCATCATCGGATATGCAAGTGGTACTAGCTGTGTTGAATTTGCTGTACGTGTTTAGCAAAAGATCAAACTACATTACCAGATTGGGTTCAGATAAAAGAACCCCTCTGCTTTCTCGACTGCAACACTTAGCGGAGGTAGGCACTTTACCTTGCATGACTTTGCATGAATGCATATAGCAGCGAGTCTTCCTTGCATTACTGACATGAAACTGAAGATTAAACATGCTCTTCCTTCTCTTTTCAAAGCAGCTGATGTCTCTTGTTAAATCAGAGGTTTTTATATTGTTTCTTAAGAAGTCTTGTGATTATAGTAGTGGCAATGACCACAGTTCTGCTTGGGATCCTGATAGCAAGTGTTTGTAATATTTTAAGTGTCTCAAATTCTGTGATGTGCGTTGCAGGGTTTAGATTCTGTGTGGTCGGATAGTCAGGATCAGGCTGTAGATAGACACTTAATGCATTTAAACTATGTGGAATGATCATAATGTTGAGTGAAATTTAGTCTCGTAACTAAGAGGCGGATTGTTGATGTGCTCATTCTTTAGAAAGTACCTGGGATCTACGTTCAGTGAGTAGACTCCTCGGCAGAGATGGAGGAAAACTGATGGCCCTTGTGGTATGGTTGCAGAGTTTGATCCTGATACTTTTTTCCATTTGCTTCACTTGCATAGTTCATGTGAATTATCTTGTAATGGATGATCACATAGGTATCACAAGGGATAAGAAACTAAGAGTAATGCTACTCAACGCTAGAAGTCTAAACCTCAAGATGCACGCACTCGAAACTCTCCTTAGCATGGAGAACATCGATATCTGTGCAATAACAGAAACCTGGTTCAGGGGTCCCGAGAGCACCCCAGCACTACCAGGTTATACCTCATACCATGCTTTTTGGCCCCAAAACTTGGACCGAACCACAAAAGGAGGGGGAGTATCGATATTCATCAAAGATACCCACACCTCCAGGTTGGTGGCAAAGCACGAAGCATCAGAGACTATCCATGTGCAACTAACAGTGGGTAAAACTGCCTTCCAGTTTATAGCCTGCTACAGACCACCCTCCCAAACCCAGGAACCCCACTCGGCCTTCCTGAGAACACTGGAAAATATGAAGGTCTCTCCGAACACCATTATATTGGGCGACTTCAACTACCCAAACATAGATTGGGAGCATTACTCTAGCTCCAACACCCTTTCCCAAAGGTTCCTAGAATTCATAAACTCAAATGCTATGGAACAACTTGTTACCACTCCCACAAGAGGGGAAAACATACTGGACCTGATCATCACCAACATGGGGACTCTATGCTCCATACCAGAAGTGTATTCCTCACTGGTAAGATCAGACCATAAACTGATCTCACTGGATATTCACATCCTGACCCCACCCCCTGCCCAGAAAACCACAGTGAAAAACTTCTCTAAAGCAAATTTCACACTCCTCAAAACCGAGGTGGAATCCTTCAAAGCCCCCGGGCCTGTGGAAAATACGGCCCAGACCGCAGAATCCTTTATAAATGCATTCTATGAACACCTTCAGGACTGCATGGATCATGCAATCCCAAATAAAACCAAGACCCAATCCTCCAAAGGCAGACGACCTGTCTGGTGGACCCCAGCCATAAACAAACTATACAATAGAAGGAGGAAGCTACTACATGATGGAGCAAAATCCCAAAAAGGGAAGGCATCTCTGATCAGTATTAGCAAAAAACTAAGGGCACTCATAAAATCGTCAAAGGCCAGCTTCAAGAGAAAAATTGCACAGGGACACTAAGGATAATCACAAGGCTTTCTTTAGTTATGTTAGGAACCTGGGTGGGAATTTCCAGATATGCTCAGAATTAGTCCAAAATGACAAAAAAATACACTGATCCCACAGACATTGCCAACATCCTAGCTGACAGGTTCAGCGCAAACTCCCCCCCCCCCACCACCAAAAGGGCAAATATCTATCCCAGCAGAGTGCTGCCCCCCCTGACATCTCAGATGCTCAGGTGGGAGCCGCCCTCTCCAAAGCAAAAAACACAGCATCAATGGGACCAGACGGTGTCCCAGGCTGCGTCCTACATGGACAACAAGAAGAGCTAAACCCAAACATAAAACTACTGTTCAATCTCAGCCTTACTACAGGATATGTACCCAAAGAGTGGCGTACAGCAACAGTGGTCCCTCTCCACAAAGGTGGTGCCTCAACGGACCCTGGAAACTATCGCCCCATAAGCCTGACTAGCTTGGTCTGCAAAGCTATGGAAAGGATCATCATGGACCTCATAAATAAAGATATTGGGGACCTACAGACACTGGATCCTACCCAGTTTGGCTTTAAGGGCAGATCGTTCCTCTTAAACCTGGTTGACTTCTTTGAAACAGTCACCAAGGCCATTGACGAAGGGAAGGTGGTCCACACAGCCTATCTGGACCTCGCAAAAGCCTTCGATACAATACCCCACTCGCGCATTATAGATAAGCTCACCAGCTTAAATATAAACCCCTATGTCACTAGATGGGTTGCAAACTGGCTCAAGGACAGAACCCACATTGTTAGAATTGCTGGAGCCATGTCAGACTCCAAACCAGTTACAAGTGGCGTCCCACACGGCTCAGTCCTGGGACCTCTCTTGTTTGGTATATATTTCTCGGAGGTACAGGCCAACACGGAAGGACTGTGGCTGACCAAGTTCGCAGATGACTGCAAACTGGGCGCCATAATCGACTCTCCAGCCGACAAGCATCCTCCAAAAGGGCCTCGTAGAAACAGACAACTGGTGCCAGAGCCATGGCCTCAAGCTAAACGCCAAAAAGTGTATAGTCATCCCCTTTGGCAAAAACAAAGTGCCCACAAATTACCACATAGGTGGTAATCCATTAAGTACAGAAGAAGTAATTAGGGACCTGGGGACCCAAGTTGATAGCAATCTCTCATTTGACAACCACGTGGCCAAAGTGGTTAGAAAAACATTTTATATAGCCCACCTAATCATGAAGGGATTCGCATCTAGATTAGGGGAGGTCATCGTGCCTCTTTACTCATCCCTCATCAGGCCCATAATTGAGTACAATGCCCCTTTTGGGATGTACCTTACCAAACACCTGCAGCAACTGGAAAGACCCCAAAAGTACCTCACCAAGAGGATCAAAGGGCTCAAGCAGATGCCATATGCTGCCCGGTTAAAGAAACTCCAGCTCTACTCAGTGGCATACCACCTGCTCAGAGATGACCTGTGCCTGACGTATAAGGCCATGTCCAACCCGGAATTAAGGGACATGCTGCACCTCAAAAAATCCAAATCCCATCGAGCTACACGCTCGAGAGACTTGAACCTCAGCACTGAAATAGGACATGCTGGAGGGACAGATTCATAACCCAGAGGCTCCCTTCACTCTGGAATAAAATCCCAGTCCAGGTTAGGCAGAATCCCTCATTGACTCTTTTCAAGAGGAATCTTGATGAGTGGATGGGAGATCGTAGGTTTACCCCGGGTATCACTTCTGTGTCACTGTTAGACAGAGGCACAGTATACTAACCTCGAAAAAGGGCATAGCAAAATTAATTTAAAATGGGTGGCGAAAGCCAAATATACTCTGGCTAGGCTTATAAATGCCCTAGGGCAGATAGCCTAGTATGAACCTATGAACCTATGAGAAGTCTCTTGAATTTTGTTTTCCTTTTTTTCTGACTGCAACAACTTGCACACATTTTCATTTTTTCATACTGTGAATGCTTGGTGCACTTTGGCACTGATTACAGGTATAATTGTCATTGTTTATACACTAATTTAGTCTCGTGTCAGACAGGTGCTCAACATTTAACTTTCAGTAACTTATTAAGCAGTTAAAACTTTGCATCCTAAACAGCTGTTCTGTCTAGTCTTAATATAGCATTTAATTTGGGTCTATATTAGAACATCGAAGTTTCAAAACTTCGAATGTTCTAATATCGACCCCTATTCAGCAGACGCTGAAAAAAACATGGAACATACAGAACAGCAAATTTTTTTCCTAGGGAAAAAAATGTGCTGTTCCAAAACGCACACCACACAAGCACACCAAACAAACAACAATCCACACATACACCTAAAATCTTAACCTAACCCTACACTAAACTATACACACACCACTAGCTGTCCACTTACCTTAACCCAAACCCCAAGGTCCGTCACTATCGCACACTGACCTCAGCCGCACCACCCTAACCCTCATGTCCACACAATCGCACATTTACCTGACCCGCACCCTAACTCTCCTAACGTGGCCTAACCCTCACGTCCACACAATCGCACACATACCTAATCTGCACCCTAACTATCCTAATCCGTACTCAATCGCACACTTGCTGAACCCGACCCGTAACTTTCCACCACAGCGCTGAAAATGCATAAGCAACAAAAATGGACAACCGAATTCTTTTCGTAGGAAAAAATTTGGTTTTCTGTCTTTCGCTGAATAGGGGGTCGATATTAGAACATTTGAAGTTTTGAAACTTCGATGTTCTAATATAGACCCTTTAATACTGCTCCTTTAAACAAACACTCAACATAGTTAACTATTCGCAATATAATTTGAGATTAGCAATTAACTAGTGACCATATTTTATTTTTCTCTATTACAGAACTTGACAATTGGACCAGTGGCTTCCTGCCTCGTCAGTGTGCTTCACTAAATAGATGCACGTCTTAAGTGATTTGTTCCTTGACAATTTCCCGTTCAAGCATTACAGAATCCCATACAGCCCTTTTTTTTACTAGGGTGTTCTGTTTCTGATGTCCAATACTCAGTCCTATACTTATATTCTTAGTTTTTACCTCTGTTTTGGTATGTAGTTTTTTTATAAAAGATAGCAGTACTTTCACCTCTGTAGTACATACTGTTGTACACCACTGAACAGAAGCATCTTTGTACTGATGTTAATTTCTCTTCTGAGTATAAGATTTAGCAGTCATTTTGTATTGCTAAACTTTGTACAGTTCCCAAAATATTTGCTCCCAAGAGTTTCTGAAGTGTATCAGCAGCTTCCCTGTTGTCTGTGAATCTTGAGGGGGTCTGGAAGCATTTGTGCAGATACTTTCATGCAAAAATTCTAAATTCTCTATTTAGTTGCATGTGTAGGGGTTAGGCTGATTTCCCTTTACTGATCTGCGATACTTAATTGTTCAGTACTTGCGCTTAATTTTAGTGTTCCGAGGTCTGATATTGCGTTGTGCTCAACACATTAACTCTCCAGCTCTACCATTTCTGTTGTAGCCCCAGTTATACAATCTATTTGGTTTAACAGATGCACTTCAACCCTAATATTAGATCTGATTCAATTTGAGCTGATTCAGTAACCCGTTAAGTTGGCTTCATCTCAGTGCGTTACCACATCCCATTTTGTCATCTGTTACCAAGATGTCTGATCTTTCATTTCCAAACTTTAAATTTTATTTTGGCTTACTACTTACTGTATGCATGTAGTGCAGCTTATTGGCGATATTCTGTTTTTCCATTATATACCTTCCTTTAAAGTGAAGACTTAAGTATATGAAGTTGTACATGTAATGCTGTATCCAATGTTGCACATAATCGTCCGATTCAACTGTGGGTTGTCTGAGCTGACCTGCACAAAGCTTTTGGATTCCAGAGTGCTGACTTCTCCCCCTGTCTCGTAAATCCTTGTCCTCCACCCTACTACTGATCTTGTTTGCTGCCTGAAATGTCCAGTTGTGCAGCTGAAGGCTCCACTCTCCAGTATCCTTTAGGGTATTTTTTCCAACTCCTCCCTTTGAGGGTTTTTACTCACTCAAATTTATTATAAAACTTACTTTAGTGTAGGTGCCAGCAGTTGGCCAGGGCAGCTAGGATGTGTTCGGATCTAACTTGCTTAATTTCGGAGATGGAGAAAATAGGTGTTGTGTTTGAGAATAGGGGCTACCCTTCTAGAATTAGTACAGTAAAGGTAGAGGGGCTATCAGGTTGGGGAAAAAAGTACAAACCTCTTTTAGTTGATACAAATTCTTTGAATACTATAAAAGTGTAAATGTTGGTCCCAACTGTGTATAGTAGCATGGTTTTACCTTTTGAAAATGGTAAGAAAGATATTAGAACTACTAATTGCAAGAATTAGACTATTTTTAGAGGTAACCCCAAATTTTAAATGTCCTGGGTAATTAACTTAATTTTGTTGAAAACTGGAAAAAATTGTAAATACTTTTTTGAACACTGTTTTGTAGTCCAATCTCACCTACATTTTTACCTGTGTGTTCAGAGCCGAACCTCTGCTCCGAATCTGCCATACTCTAGCTTGAAGTCTTTTAATTGGCTGTGCTAAGATGTATCCCATGCTGCACTGCTCCCTTTCTCCAGATCTCGTTTGCCGCTCGTAAAGCTCAGACATGGTCTCGCTCTTGGCTGCAGCTAAGTAACTTTTCTTCTTTGACCAAATTTGCTGCTCCAAAAGCTATATGTTAAGTTGTCAATCTCGCCTTCATTCTTGCTGGATGGGTTCGGAGCCGATCCTCGGCTCCGACTCGGCACTTGCTTTAGCTCGAGAACTCCTTTTACCAGCTCGAGGCAACCCTATATCCCATGATGCAAGGCGGAACTACCTCAGATCTCATTTGCCGCTTAGCGAAAGAGGTCTCCTTTGCCAGCTGAGGTAAGTTTTTTCTTAGTAAAATAAGAAAAGTGTAGTTAGGAGTTTATTTCCCCTTTTGAGTGTCAGTTTAGCCTGTAAACTAGTTACAGCCCACCCTTACCCTCTTTTTCGATCCTTTTATAAACTTTTATAAGTTTAAGTTACAGTAGTTTAGTCAGGCCTAGTTCCCCCTTGGTTATCCCTTCCTGTGTGTTTGTGTAGGGATTAATTTGTGTGTTTGTGGGGACTGTTTGTGTCTTTTCTCCTTAGGATGTCTAGAGAAGGCAAGGTCTCAGGCTTCAAGAAGTGTGACCAGTGCTGTCAGAAAATGTCCCTGACAGACGGTCACACTTGTGTGTATTGCCTGGGGCCTTTGCACCTGCAGGACTCCTGTGCGTTGTGTCATGCTTTTAGCCAGAGAGTCCTGCAGGAAAGGAAGAACAAACTTATCCTCAGAGGTTTGCTTAAACCTGAAGGTTCTCCTCCTAAATCAGGGTCAGGAAAACCTCATAAGCCACCGAAGGCTCAGGCTACAGTGTCCAAGCCTCCTCCGGTGGCTCCGGCTCTGTCTGAGCCGACATCGGCTCCGGCTAGAGTCGATACTGTTTCTTCTAAAGTAGTGGGTTCGGTGCCGGCTGGCTCCGATACCCTGACTACTGTGGCCTTGTCGGCTCCGGCTGGAGCCGACACTTTATCCAGCATCGGAGCCGAGATATCCTCTGCTCCATCTGGACTTCAAGGGACTTCGGCTCCGATGGTTTCGACCCATAAGAGATCCCGGTCCCCTTCTATTATGAGTATCCACTCGGCTCCGGGGTCTCCTCTTTTATCGGAGCGGAGCCATCGGAGCCGGTCTTCGAGATCTTCCAGGCTGTCTGACCACGACTTGGAGAGGGTGGTAAGCAGGCTGTTGGTCTCAGGCTCTGGCCCAAATGCTCCATAGCCCGTCTCAACAGACTGCGGCTATAACCCCTATCATTGAGCTTCCTCCTCCGACTCCACACCAGAGTTCGGAGCCGGAGCTTCTCGGGACAGCGACTGTTTCGATGCCGGAGCCGATACATCCTTCGGCTCCGTCGTCCTCGGCTCCGATCTCTTCCTTGAGACCTTCCTTGGAAGGATCCGGTCGTCTGGTTTCCACTGTCGGCTCCGAGGGGGCTAGTGGCATCGGACCCTTGTCCGACCCCGCTCTCCCTCTCGGAGCTTCGGCTTTGGTAAGCTCGGCACAGACATCTGCCTCGGAGCCTTCTCTCTCTTTGGAGCCGACCATTCCTGTCTCTTCGGAGCGGGTGTGTTCTGGTCTCCCGGGGAGAGGAGCCTTTGAGGTGATGAGGAGTGTCCTGGCCTCAGACCCAGGTCAACGGTCCGTCCCTCTAGCTCCTCCCTCATCAGTGCCTGTAGATGCCTCTTGCCAGCCTCTTGCTCTCAGGCCCAGGGATCCATCGCCCCAGGTTTCCCCACTGGGAATTTCCTCCTCTTCCAAGGTTTCTCCTGACCCTGCAGGGGAACCCCCTCGGAAGAGGACGTGTAAGAGGAAACAGACTCCCCCGAGTCTACTACATCTGATACCGACTTAGATGAGTCGGAGGGTTCCCCACGGTCCCCCTCTGAGGATGTCTCTCTTTCAGACATCCTTGAGCTCCTCAGAGGGGGAATTGGCCCTCCATTGACCCCTCCGAGGATGAGTCTGTATACCTGGAGGCGTTTGGATCCCGACCCTCCACCTCCTGGGTGTCTCCGCCTTTCGACCCACTTATGCAAGTAGTGGCTCGGAAGGCGTGGGCGGCTCCAGATTCTGTGGAACCTGTCCCCAGGAGACCATCCAAGTTCATCACGGCCCCTTCGGATAAACAGTTCCTTTCCAAAGGTGTCTCTGTGGATGCTATGGTGGTGGCGGCCACTAAGAAGGAACTGGCGGATCCTTCAGTACCTGTCCATCCTCCTAATAAGGATTCTAGGACCATGGACAGGTATGGAAAGAGGATGTTTTCTTCAGCGACCTTTGCTATGCGTTCGCTGAATTACCTTTGTCACTTCACCAGGCTTCAACGAGATATTCTCAAGGAACTGGGAGAAGTAGTCCAGGATCCTTCTGCTGCTGGGGCTCAGGAAAAGATTGCCTCACAGCTTGCTATCCTGAATTCCATATCTAACTCCTCCATGCGGCTCATATGTTATGCGGCCGATGGAGCGAGCAGGGCCGCAGGCACAGGTGTTGCTCTTAGACGCCAAGCCTGGATGCGGCTGTGTAATTTTGCGGACCCCTTTAAGGCGTCCTTCACCAATACCCCCTTTGATGGTTCGGCTTTGTTCGGACCTCAGGTGAAGGATACTTTGACCAGGTGCGAGCAGGACGGTAAAACTCTTTCTGCCGTTGGAGTCCATTTTTCCACTCCTAGACCTTATCCTAAGGGTCAGAAGGGGGGGAAGATGTGGTTCCGTAAAGCCCAAGGAGCTACACCGGACGCACGTGGTCAGTTTACCCCCAGAGGCAGAGGGGGTAACAATAATAGACGCCGCCCTAGAGGCAGGGGGGGTCCTCAGAACCAGGGCAACAGGGAGTCTCTTCCTGAGAAGCCCTTTCAGCATCCCTGAGGTGTTGCCCGACTGCCCACCCTTGGAGGCAGTCGGGGGAAGGATTTCACTGTACCCAGTAGCCTGGCAATCCCTATCTCAAGAAAAGTGGGTACAGTCGATCATATCAGAGGGTTACAAGATCCCCTTCGAAAGGTTTCCCGTACCTCTACAATCCCTTCCAGACATCTCACCCGGTCAAAGGGATTTGGCAAGACAGGAGGTTTCAAAACTCCTACAAAAGAGCCATCCAGACAGTGCCGGCAGACCAAGTAGGATCCGGCTTCTACTCAAGATTCTTTTTGGTTCCCAAAAGGACGGGAGATTGGAGACCGATATTAGACCTGAGCAGACTAAACAAGTCTGTCAAGAAGGCAAGATTCCGGATGGTCACACTTCAGTCCATTCTGCCCTTTCTGGTCAAGTACAACTGGATGTGCTCTATAGACCTTCAGGATGCGTACTATCACATAAAGATTCACAGACGCTCCAGAAGGTTTCTCCGCTTTCGGCTGGGGACCAGTCATTACCAATTCAGAGCACTGCCCTTTGGCCTCACTTCAGCCCCCAGAGTGTTCACCAAATGCATGGCAGTGGTCACAGCTCACCTGAGACGTCGAGGATTCCAGGTGTTTCCTTATTTGGACGACTGGCTCCTCTCCGCCACCACCAAGCATCAGCTTCTTCAGTCCAGAGACTACACCCTACAGCTTTGCAAGAAACTGGGAATTTCGGTAAATTTCGAAAAATCCTCTCTGCTGCCTTGCCAGTCTATCACCTTTATAGGCGCAGAGTTAAATATTGTCAAAATGTTAGCCAGGCTAACAGATCAAAGAGTTCTGGACATCCAAAAATTTGTTCGGCTTCTGTTACAAAGCAACAAAATCAAAGCCAGATTTGTCTTGAAAGTTCTAGGCCTAATGGCTGCGGCCATTGTTCTTCTACCACTGGCTCGCTTCCACATGCGTCTCCTGCAGTGGATGTTATTCACACAGTGGTCGTACCACAATCTTCCGATGAGGCACGAAGTCTTGGTAACACAGTCGTGCAGGGCTCATCTACAATGGTGGATATCTTCCCCTCTTCATCAGGGCCGACCCTTTATTCCCCCTCCTCCAGTTGCCACAGTCACCACGGATGCCTCTCTGATCGGGTGGGGGGGGCATTATCAGGGCAGGATGGTCCACGGGACGTGGCAACCCATAGAATACCATCTGCACATAAATGTCCTGGAGATGAGAGCAGTGCTTTTAACGTTGCAAGCCCTCGACAACTTTCTTCCCACGGGGACTATTGCAGTACAAATGGACAAAATGTCCGTGGTCTGGTACATCAACAAACAGGGCGGAACCAGGTCCTATCCGTTATGTCGAGAAGCTCTCAGACTTTGGCAATGGGCGATCTCTTCTCAGCGGTTTCTGATAGCAACGCACATCCACGGCAGGTCCAACCTATTGGCGGACAGGCTAAGCAGATCTATTCTGATGCCTCAGGAGTGGTCAATCAATCTGTAGTGGATCAGATTTTTCTGAAGTGGGGCACTCCTTGTTGCGATCTTTCGCTACCCCTCAAAACAACAAGTGCCCAGATTACTTCACACTATTTCCCCTTCCAGGCCAACCCTTGAGAGACTCTCTAACCCAGGATTGGCCTCGGGGACTTCTTTATGCCTTTCCTCCTTTTCCATTGATTCCACAAGTTATTCAGAAAGCCACCGCTTTGAGAGCCAAATTGATCCTCATTGCTCCATATTGGCCTCGACAAATTTGGTTTCCGTCTCTGCATCGTCATCTTCTGGTGCAGCCCTGGCATCTGGACCCAGTTCCGGATCTTTTGATCCACCAGTCGGGTCAGCAGCACCGGGCCATTCATTCTCTCAACCTCACTGCTTGGTTACTCCACTTCCTTCCCTAGCCAGGCTACCAATGATTTCTGACTCGGTCAGAGACATTTTAGTGTCTTCTTTGAAGTCGTCCACTAGAACTATTTATGCTAGCAAGTGGCGACGTTTTTCGATTTGGGCAAACGCCAGAGATATTGATCCTTTTACTGCTCCCGTACATTCTGTTTTGGATTTCCTGGCGGAGGTTTTTCATTCAGGATCCTTGTCATCTACAGTCAAAGTACAACTGGCTGCTACCAAGTATCATGTTGGCTTGCATGACAATAACATCATGTCTCATAGATTATGCAAGGCCTTTTTGATAGGAGTTTTTCTCCTAAAACCGCCTGTGAAACACCCTCCTCCGCAATGGGATCTAAACTTAATGTTGGCATCCTTGATTCTACCTCCTTTCGAGCCGTCTGCTACATGTTCTTTGAAGTTATTGACGTGGAAAACTATATTTTTACTGGCTGTTACTTCTGCAAAAAGAGTTTCTGAGATTCAAGCCCTCTGTATTCGTTCACCTTATCTGGTTTTTCATAAGGATAGGGTTTCGTTAAGAACTAACCCTTCCTTTCTCCCCAAGGTTGTATCTCAAACCAATATTAACCAATCTATAGATCTACCAGTCTTTTTTCCTAACTATTCTGACAGAGCTGAACAGAAGCTGCATTTTTTGGATGTCCATCGTCAGCTCAGGTACTACTTGCATAGGACTAAACAAATTAGAAAATCAGACCAATTTGTCTCGGCAGAAAACAGGTTAGGTCTTCCAGTTTCTAAAGTGACCTTATCCAGGTGGTTGACTACCACCATTTCCTATGTGTACTCTCTTAGAGGCAAACAACTATCTTCTAAGCCAAAAGCACATTCGACCAGGAATCTATCCACTTCTGTAGCCTTTCAGGATAGACTACCCATTGATACTATTTGTGCAGCAGCTACTTGGGCCACGCCTCATACCTTTGTGTCTCATTACAAGTTGGATTTGGCTTCCAGAGATAGGGCCAGTTTTGGTTCCACAGTTCTCAAGAGTCTGTTCCATTGAGCCACCCGGGTTACAGGTGCTAGGGACGCGGTCCCATCCAGCAAGAATGAAGGCGAGATTGACAACTTAACATTTAGAAGTTATGTACCTACCATAACGTTCCATGTTAGTTGTCTTCTCAAGCTTCTTCTTAAGGCCCCTCCCTCCTTCCCCCTGGCCTGGACAGATCTTGGAGAGTTCCTATTAGTTTGCTTCCTCAGGAGCATTGTTATAAGGACTTCTTTTAGGAACCATAGTTCCTATTATGTTAGGATAGTCTTTAGCAGGGTTAGTTAGCTGCCAAACGAGATCTGAGGTAGTTCGGCCTTGCATCATGGTATATAGGGTTGCCTCGAGCTGGTAAAAGGAGTTCCCGAGCTAAAGCAAGTGCCGAGTCGGAGCCGAGGATCGGCTCCGAACCCATCCAGCAAGAAAGAAGGCGAGAGAAGACTAACATGGAACGTTATGGTAGGTACATAACTTCTAATTTCATAGCGTGGCTTGTGTGTGTGTGGCTTGTGTGTGTGCGTGTGGCTTGTGTGTGTGGCTTGTGTGTGTGCGTGGCTTGTGTGTGTGCGTGTGGCTTGTGTGTGTGCGTGTGGCTTGTGTGTGTGCGTGTGTGGCTTGTGTGTGTGCGTGTGTGGCTTGTGTGTGTGCGTGTGTGGCTTGTGTGTGTGCGCGTGTGGCTTGTGTGTGTGCGCGTGTGGCTTGTGTGTGTGCGCGTGTGGCTTGTGTGTGTGCGCGTGTGGCTTGTGTGTGGCTTGTGTGTGGCTTGTGTGTGGCTTGTGTGTGGCTTGTGTGTGGCTTGTGTGTGGCTTGTGTGTGGCTTGTGTGTGGCTTGTGTGTGGCTTGTGTGTGTGTGTGTGTGTGTGTGGCTTGTGTGTGTGTGTGTGTGTGTGTGTGTGTGTGGCTTGTGTGTGTGTGTGTGGCTTGTGTGTGGCTTGTGTGTGTGTGTGTGTGTGTGTGTGTGTGTGTGTGTGTGTGGCTTGTGTGTGTGTGTGTGTGGCTTGTGTGTGTGTGTGTGTGGCTTGTGTGTGTGTGTGGCTTGTGTGTGTGTGTGTGTGGCTTGTGTGTGTGGCTTGTGTGTGTGTGTGGCTTGTGTGTGGCTTGTGTGTGTGTGTGGCTTGTTCTTGGTATCCTGTTGGCTATCTCCCAACGGGCTAAGCTTGATTCAGTTAGAGGACCTAGTCCTTCCTCTATTTATCTGTTCCTCTTCTGTGTTCGTTTTTTTTGGTACCCTATCCCTCCGGGCTAGGGCCGTTTAAGTTAGAGGACCTAGTCCTTCCCTTGTTTCCTGTCTGGGCTGTTTGAGTTGGAGGTCCTTGTGTGGTGTCTGCAGTTTTAGTGTCTAGTTCCCATGCTTTGTTGCTGGTGTCGGGTTTGTCAGTTGTGTAGTTTCTAGTGTCCTACCGATCATGTCCAAGGATACAAAAGAACCGTCCTTTGGGCTTCAAGAAATGTAAATGTGGATATAAGATGCCGATTACTGATGGAAACTTTGTGTGCATGTATTG
This sequence comes from Protopterus annectens, assembly GCF_019279795.1. Taxonomy (NCBI): domain Eukaryota; kingdom Metazoa; phylum Chordata; order Ceratodontiformes; family Protopteridae; genus Protopterus; species Protopterus annectens. Next base: position 596,772,524 of record NC_056741.1, on the reverse strand, counting down.
TTTGGGGGGCTATCCACCTTCAGGAATCTTGTGCGTTCTGTCACGCATTCAGCCTTCGTGTTCTTCAAGAAAGGAAGAATAAACTCATTCTGAAAGGATTACTGAAATGCTCTTTCGGGGAAGATCTGGAAAGGTCTTCTAGTGTTAAGTCCTCTCCCTCTAAAACAGACAAAACCTCCAAAGCAAAAAAACGCTCTCCGGCTTGGTCAGTCTTAACGGAGCCTCTGGAGAAAGTTACTAAGTCTACTGTGGCATCCTCTGCTGCACTGTCTTCTGTGCTGAAGGAAGTTGGTGAATCGGCAGAAACTACTTCAGCTCCCAGTCTGAGCCGGTGACGGAGATATTAGATCTGAAGTAGTTAACTTCATTTGTGCAGCAACCTATGGGAATCTGATCCAACCTCGGATCCGAGCTGGCAGTTTTCAACAGCCTTAGATCTGAGCTCCAAGCTCCTCCCTTACTCATAATCCCCTGCCAACCCTGACTGACCTCAGATCTAGTTTGCCGTGGTTTACTTCAGCAGCTTGATCCCTAGTTCCAGGTGTTTTTCATCCACTTTGTGAGAAAAATGTAACTTTTCTGACCCTGATGTTCTTCGTCTTCCATTGCTGCAGTCCTGACTATTGGGTATAGTCCGCGTCCCGTCGGCCCGAATACCAGAGTATAAGGCTGACGTCGGTCAGGGCGCATTAGACTGACGTCAGTACGTCAGGGTACTAATGCGCATGACCGACGTCATATCCTCAGTCTTTTTTGCCGCATGGTCCGATGCAGAAGCAGTTTTGCGAGTGCAGGTTGGCGTACTGAAATATTTCCGAAACCGGAGTTTCACACCGAAACAGAGTTGGCTAAGTACCCGTGGGGAACATTTTAGTTTTTCTTGCCTCAGTATTTTACCGGATGTCAGAAAAAGTGAATAACTGTATTTCTTGTGGGAAACAGATACCTCATAGGGATTATCATACCTTGTGTATACCTTGTTTAGGGCCTGAGCACGACGTTGTTGGTTGCCGCTCTTGTGCTAGGTTTAACAAACGCACTATTAAGAGGAGGTTAGACTGTGCCAGGCTAGTGTTTGGGAAGCATTGCAATTATAAAATGCCGCCGGATGCTCCGGCCCGCTTCCAAGAAGCGCAAGGATAAAACAGTGAAGCCTAGGGTTGAGGAACCGGCAGTCCCGGACGTCGGTTCTTTAGAAGGCACAGTGGAGCCGGAGGTTTTGCCAGGAGTTTCCATGGAGTCCCAGGCAGAAACTATACTCTTACAGGATGTGCCTTCTCAGGAGGTAGGCCAGGCTGAGGGGCTTCTCAGGTGACTGTTCTTCCCTCTCTTCCCAAGGTAGTTAGGGCCTCTCCTTCTGTTGCCAAAACTTCTTTGAGAGGTAGGCCTACTTCAGCTTCAGTGGGGCTTCTCCTAGCGTTTCAGGTTCTGTACCTAAGAAACATATGCTTAAAATGGCAGAAGATTTGATTACTATGATTAGGGTTCTATGCCCCTCCTGATAAGAGGCCTAGGGTGGAACCGAGTTTGATAGTTTTGAACAGTGTTCAGAGGCTTCAGAATCTTCTGTGGAAGATTTGCAGGAGTATCCTACCTATTCTGATTCTGATGTGGATGATTCCACTCCTACAGCGTCTCCACCTGAGGATTTCTCATTTTCAGAGACTTTGCATTCCATGAGGGAGCACTTTAAATGGGAAGGCCAGGATTATTCTGACTCCAGGAAAAGGCTTAGGGAGTTCTTGTTTTTACCCCAGCATAGGCCTTTAGCTATTCCTCCTGTGTTGAATGTGGTGGAAGATGTTTTTGCAGAGGCTTCCTGAACCCTGACTCTTTGCCTCCTGCTCCTGTTAAGCCTGATAGGTATTATAGGGTGCCGAAGCTCATAAATATTTGTTTAAGAGTCCTAGGGCGGACCCAGAAACTATTTCTCAAGGGCCTAAGGGTGTAAAGGCTTCTGTGGTTAAAAATCCTGTCCCCACTGATAAAGAGGCAAGGGCTTTGGATAGGTGGGGAAAGAAAGTGTATACTTCTTCCACTCTAGCCATGAGAGCTTTGAATTGTCAGTTTCACATGTTAAAATATCAGAATTATCTCCTTTCACAATTGAAATCTAAGGTGGATGCTTTGGCGGAAGGTATTGAGTGTAAAGAGTTGCTGGATTTGGTTCATGTGTCTGAACAAGTGGGTAAGCATTCTTTGCAATGTGGTTTTGATGCTGTACAGGCCTCCTCGAGGGTGGCTGCTACCAGTTCTGTTCTTCGAGGCATGCCTGGTTGAAGGATCAGAATTTAGCTGAGCATGTTAAGACAAGGATTTTGGATGCTCCTTTACAGTCTGATGTGTTGTTTGGTTCGCCTGTGGAAGCTGTTTTAAAGAAAATGGAGGACAAAGCTAAGTCTATGCAAACTGTTAAAGATTTTCTGCAGGTGCAGCCACCAAGTTTAGTAGAAATTGGCCTGCTAAGGGGTGGACATATCCTGCTTATGATTCTCAGTCTAGGGGTAGGTCTAGACGTGGTAGGGGCAGGGCTCAAGGTTCTTTTAGGCCTAGAACAGGGAGTTCACCTGCTCAGACTTCTGGTGAGGGCAGGGGTCAGTCCTTTCGTAAACAGACCCAATGACCTGTTTTTTCAGCTGCCAGCAGATTCACGTCTGGCAGCTCCTTTGGGAGGAAGACTGTCTCTTTTCAAAGAAAATTGGGATTTAATTACTCAAGACAAATGGGTGTTGGATATCATTCACCACGGTTACAGATTTTATTTCCATACAATGCGCCCTTTCAAAGGCATGCCAGACGTTCCTCCTCTACAAAGAAAAGAGGCTCACAAGCAAGTTTTACAGTTACTTCACATAGGGGCCATTCAGCCAGTCCCTGTGTCAGAGAGGGGCCTAGGATTTTATTCTCGCCTGTTCCTTGTACCAAAGAAGGGGAACACGTGGAGACCAATTTTGGATTTATCTCTCCTCAACACGTTTTTGGACATTCCCAAGTTCAAGATGTTGACGTTACAACAGCTTTTACCTCTGCTGGGCAAAGATCACTGGATGGTAACTTTAGATCTCAAGGAAGCTTACCTTCATGTGCCTATAAGGCTAAGTTGCAGAAAGTATCTGCGGTTTCGAGCTGGAAATTCTCATTATCAGTTCTCTGCATTGCCCTTTGGCTTATCTACTGCGCCCAGAGTATTCACAAAGGTTCTGGCTCCAGTGATAGCTTACTTCAGGCTTCAAGGAATTCAAATCTATCCTTACTTGGACGACTGCCTGATTCTGGCTCAAGAAAAGGAAGACCTACAGCATCTCGAATATGTTATAGCAGTGCTAAGATGCCTAGGGTATTCTGTGAACGAAATAAAGTCCAGTCTAGTACCCTCTCAAGACATGTGCTTTCTGGGCGTGAGACTGAATACAGCAGCCCAGATGGCCTTTTTAACCCCGGACAAACAAAAGAGTCTGTCACTTTACTTCCATCAACTATCTCATCAGTCCGTGCTGACTGCAAGGACAGTCCTTCAAGCATTAGGGTTCATGGCATCTTGTATTCTGGTGCTTCCCAATGCCAAACTGCATATGAGGAAGCTACAATGGTATCTCAAAAATGTATGGACACAGCACTGCCAGGATTTGGACACTGTCATTCAAATAATACCTTGCCTTCAAAAAGAATTTTTGTGGTGGGCTCAGGAATGTCACCTAAACAAGGGACTCTCTGTGACCCGGCCAGAGGCAAGTCAGATTTTAACGACAGATGCCTCGGACATTGCTTGGGGAGCTCATCTAAATGGAAAGTGGATACAATACAAGTGGCCTGCCAGACTACAGCATCTACATATCAACATGAAGGAGATGTTAGCAGTCCAGTTTGCGTTAATGGCTTTCAAGGAGTTACTTCTTCCAGGGCAGGTGTTGATTCTAACAGACAACACAACTGTCATGTGGTACATCAACAAGCAAGGGGGAACACATTCTTATCCTCTATGCAGGCAAGCAATGATTTTATGGGAGACTGCGCTCAGCTTGCAACTAACTCTTCAGGCAAGGTTTCTGCCAGGAGCACAGAACTCCTTAGCAGATGTGTTAAGCAGACAAATCATGGATCCCCACAGTGGAAACTGGATCTTCATGTATTTCAGAAACTGACAGTGTCATGGGGAACTCCAGACATAGATCTGTTCGCTTCTCCACTAAACCACCAGCTGCCAAAGTATTGCACAAAGGGGTTTCATCACACAGCTTGGAAAGTGGATGCTCTGTCTTTCAGTTGGAAAAACCTTCATGTGTATGCTTTTCCACCTCTACCTCTTCTTCCAAAGGTACTATTAAAGGTCAGACAAGACAGGCCAAGGATGATTTTGATAGCTCCAGATTGGCCTCGGCAACACTGGTACCCACTACTACGGAGTCTGGTAAAGGAGCCTCCATGGCCTTTACCTCTGATTCCTCATCTTTTATCTCAGAAGGACGGTCATCTGCTCAATGTCAAGCTTCACTCTCTTCATCTAACAGCCTGGCATATTCTGTGTTGAAACACAGCAGGTCTCAACTTCCTCAACAAGTTTTAAATGTGATTATGGAAGCTAGAAGACCTAGTACAAGGAGAGTGTACGCAGAAAAATGGAAGAGATTTTTATTTTGGAGTACAGCAAAGAATTTGGAGATTTCAGAGCCTAATTTGAGTGTGGCTCTTCAATATCTTACTGAATTGTTGGACAAAGGTTTGTCCTCTTCCATAAAGATTCATGCTGCAGCAATTTCAGCTCACTATGATTGTGACCCACCTTTGTTTTCGCATCCTTTGTTCAAGCAGTTTCTTAGAGGGGCAAAGAATATAAGACCCCCACGTAGAGCTCCTACTCCTGCTTGGGATCTCAATTTTGTGTTGGAAAAACTTACTCTACAACCTTTTGAGCCTGCAGCTACTGCTGAATTGAAATATTTGTCATGGAAGACTGCTTTTCTGTTGGCTATTACTTCTGCAAGAAGGGTGTCTGAGTTGCAGGCCCTTATGGCAGTAGAGCCCTTTTTGATTTTCCATAAGGATAGGGTATCATTACGTACTAATCCTTTTATGCCTAAGGTGGTTTCTAGTGTGGCTTTAAACCAAACTATTCATTTGCCTACGTTTTTTGCAGATCCTCAAAATAAAGGGGAAAAGATTTTGCACACTTTAGATGTACACAGGCAATTGCGTTATTATTTAAGCAGGACTAAGGATTTTAGGCAGTCTCAGCAGTTGTTTGTTTCTTTTGCTTTGAGTTCTCAGGGCAAGCCTGTGTCAAAACAAACTATTTCTAGGTGGATTGGCTTTTGCATTGCATTTTGTTATTCCCATCATGGCAAGGAGATTCCAGCTGGGATTAGGCCTCATTCCACTAGGGCTACTGCCACTTCAACAGCATTTCTAAGGGGTGGCAACTAAGGATATTCTGGAAGCAGCTACTTGGAGTTCAGTACATACTTTCTCTAGGCATTATCACCTTCCTATCTACTCTAAGTCTAGGGCTGGTTTTGCCACAGCTGTTTTACAAGGCATATTGTCAGCTCCTACTACTTTATAATTTGCCAGCCTCCCTTACCTCTGCTTTGGGATTCTACCCAATAGTCAGGACTGCAGCAATGGAAGACGAAGAACATAGTACAGTTTTGTACCTACCATAAATGTAGATGTTCGAGGATTCCATTGCTGCAGTCCAATTACCTCCCTCCTTCCCTCTGTATTTAGGGGTGGTTGTGTAGGTGAGTTTACATGCTTATATTTTTGTATATATGGTTGTATATATTATACATGTTTTTGGTGCAGGTTGTTTTGGGACTTGTCTTTTTAGGGTCTTCTGACATCTGGGGCAAGAAAAGACTGAGGATATGACGTCGGTCATGCGCATTAGTACCCTGACGTACTGACGTCAGTCTAATGCGCCCTGACCGACGTCAGCCTTATACTCTGGTATTCGGGCCGACGGGACGCGGACTATACCCAATAGTCAGGACTGCAGCAATGGAATCCTCGAACATCTACATTTATGGTAGGTACAAAACTGTACTTTAACTCTTGGTGTGAGTGTTTTCAGGTCCCTTTATCTCTCAGAACTCTCCTAGTTTAATTTATTTTGTTCCATATTCTAACCTCCCCCTTCCTTCTTGGTTCCGTCAGGGTTGTGTGTGTGTTTGGGGCCTAGTGTGTGTGGTTTTCCTTCTAGTATGTCTGAGGCCCCGAAGTTGGTGCTTTCTTAGTGCACCGAGGTGTAGCCATAAGCTGTCCCCAGCAGATGGCCATACTCTGTGTTGTGCCTTGGGGTTGAGCACCTGTCCTCTGGTTTGTACTGTCTGTGCAGTGTTCATCCCCAGGGCACTCGAGGACTGGAGGTCTAAGCTGATTCTGGCGGGTCTTCTGCCCCCCGGACTCTGCTTCTACCTCAGGTCCTCCTGTGGCTCCTGCTGCGGCGGCTGCCACTCCTTCCCTCCCCCCGGCCGGGACTCAACCTTCCGCCTTAGGAAGGCTAGGTAAAGGAAGGAGAAGCACCACAAGCGGCGGGCCGAGGCCTCCAGCTTAGCGGTATTCTCCCTCCAGGACTTCTGGGTCCGATCCGGTCCCCGTGCTTTTCACCGGGTCCTGAGGAGGAGACCCCATCTCCGAGGTTGAGGCGACACTCCCGCCCCGCCTCGGTGGCCTCGTCGAGATCTACCCGAAGTCTCTCTGATGCAGATTTGGACCGGATGATAAATTTCCTCCAGGCCCAACTGCAGATGGGAGTGCTCCTGCCCCCCCCCCCTCTGGGGGGAGCTCGACCCCCTTCACCCCGATAGCTCCTTCTCAGTCCCGTTTCCCGGGTTCAGAGTCTTCGGCGCCAGGCAGCCTTGGAGCTTGGGGGTTTGTCGGCGCCGATGGTCTCGGGTACTTCGGTGCTGACACTTCCCTGGAGTCTTTCGGGTCCATTTTCTTCGTATCCGAGCTCTCGGAGCAGAGGGCTGAGCTTCGGATCTGGCGGTATTGGGATGTCTTCGGCTCCGTCCAGGTCTGAGCATGCTGGTCCATCGGATCCGATCACCTCTGCTCTGATCTGTCCATCGGATCCAAGCGAGGGTCTGCTTTCGGATCCCAGAGAGAGCAGCTCTCCCTCTGCATTCGACTTGGTGGAGAGGCCTCTGTCGAGGTATTCCAGGCCCCTGGCCCTTGCCACGGCTCCACCCTGCACTCCTCTGTTGGGTCCGACTTCCATCACCCGGCCCCAGGGACAGCCTGCCTTGATGTGTCAGGTAGTTCCATTGGAACAAGACGTTGCTCGTGTGACCTCCTCGGACAGCCCCCCCCCCCCCCCGGGGAGGTTCCTCACAAGCGAAGGTGCAAGAGGAGCCACCTGGACTCCCCCGAGTTCTTGACTGAGGACACATTTGGAGGAAGGGGAAGGCTCCCCAAGATCACCCCCGATGTCTCATTTGGTGACATCATGGAGATGCTCAGAATAAGGGGGTGGTGGTGGTCTACCCCAAAACCTACCTCTGAATCCGTGTTACTGGAGGCAGCAGCGGCCTTAGGTCAGCTGGTGCCCTAGACAAAAGGGCTCCACAGCACCCCCCCCACACCACCCAGGTGTCCCCAACCTGGTCTACCTACACCAAATAAATACTGGAAAAGCACCCCTGCTACAGTGGCGCCCTAGGTGGCCGCCTAGTTGGCCTATGCCTAAGGCCGGCCATGCCTGGAGGTGTTTGAAGCAGGCCTGTCTACCTCTTGGGTGTCCCCTCCGGCCGACCCCCTGGTAGACTTGATTACTACCAGGGTGTGGAAGGAGCCGGACACTGTGGAGCCAGTCCCCAAGCGCCCGGACAAGATTTAGCCCAACCTCTGACAAATCCCACCTGGAGCAAGGGTCCCCCTGTAGATGCCATGTTGGTGGCAGTGGCCACCAAGAGAGAACTTGCTCAGGAGAGTCCCTTGGTTCATCCAAGGAGTCTCGGTCGATGGACCGCCTAGGGAAGCAGGTGTTTAGTTAAGCTATCTTCTCTGAGGTCGTGGAACTACATGGCACATGTGCTCCGACTGCAGCGGGACCTTATCAGAGTACGCTGCGGTGCCCCCCCCCCCCCCCCCGAGCCCATGTAGGTGGAGGACAAACAATTGCACTCCACCTGAATGGCCACTCTACGTTCCATATCTAACACCTCTATGCGGCTACTGTCTCATGCCACGGAAGGAGCCGCTTGAGCCAGCGGAGCGGGCCTAGTCATGAGACGTCGGGCCTGGCTCTGGCACTGATTTCGCAGAACTCTCTAAGGCGTCTTTCGCTAATGCCTCTTTTGATGTTTCTGCCCTCTTCGGCAAAAACATGAGATACCTTGGTCCAGAGCGAAAAGGACGGGAAGACATCTGCCATCTGAGTCCGCTTCTCTGCTCCCCAGAGGTCCTTCTCTAAAAACCAAAAGGGACAGAAGATGTGGTTCTGGAAGTCACAACAGTCCCGTCCTGCTCCGGACTCCCAGCCCTTCTGTGGCAGAGGGCAGGGTGGATGCCGCCCTAGAGGCAGAGGGGGTCTGTGGAACTTTGGATCCAGAGAACCCTTTTCGGACCAACCCACGCAACCACCCCTGAAGGGTTGCCAGACTGCCCACTCTGGAAGCAGTCGGGGGTGTTTCTCGAAGCACCCAGCAGCTTGGGAGTCCATGACAGACCGCTGGGTGCTTTGCATCATATCCAGAGGATATCTGATCCCCTTTTCTCGTTACCCATGCAGTCCCAGATACCTCCCCAATGTCCCACCTGATCAGAGGGAGGCAGCAGCAATGGAAATCCAACATTTGCTGGAAAAAAGAGCCATCCAACACGTCCCCCCAGACAAGTGCGGGTCCGGGTTTTACTCCAGGTGGTTTTTGGTGCCAAAAAAGACGGGGGACTGGAGACCAATCCTCTACCTTTCTTCCCTGAATCTGTCCGTAACCAAAGAGAAGTTCCTCATGGTCACTTTTAAATCCATTCTCCCCCTTTTGCGGGAGAACTATTGGATGTGCGCTCTAGACCTCAAGGATGCGTACTACCACATTCTGATGGACAGGCGATCCAGGAGGTTTCTCCGCTTCCGGCTAGGAGCCAGTCATTTCCGATTCAGGGTCCTCCCCCTTTGGTCTCACTACAGCCCCCAGGGTGTTCACCAAAGTGTTAGCAGTGATAGCGGCCCACCTGAGGCTCCAGGAAATTCAGGTTTTCCCGTACCTGGACTGGCTCCTTACCGCCCTGCCAAGGCATCTACTCTGTGCAGCCAGAAACTACTTTCTTCGTCTAGCTCCCCGGCTGGGGATCACTATCAACATAGAGAAGTCGTCTTATTCCGACTCGAAGCCATAGACTTCATAGGGGCCAGATTAGATACAAACTCCTAGCTTTCTTGACCACAGACTGGCTACTAACCTTGTGGCTACACATGCAGGCCATTCTGCAATCTCCAGCTCCCCCGGCAGAATTGGTCCTGAGGGCTCTTGGCTCGATGGCGGCAGCAATCAACCTATTGCCAATGGCACGTTTGAACATAAGGGTCTTACAATGGACCCTTCAGGTCCAGTGGTCCTTTCCTTCACTATCCTCTGAGCTATCCCGTTCCCCTCTGTGCTTGCAAGAGGGCCGTCCTATGGTGGCTCCAATCTCCGGACCTACAGCAAGGACGCCCCTTTTATATGACCCCTCCCCTAGCCACGGTGACCACGGATGCCTTCCCCCTCGGGTGGGGGGGAATTGTTCGGCCAGGACAGTCCAAGGCACGTGGGACTTCACTGCATATCAATGTCCTAGAGATGAGGGCAATGCTGTTAGCGTTGCAAGCACTTCAGGACCACCTTCCTGTAGGAATGATTGCGATTAAGATGGGCAATGTCTGTTGTCTGGTAAATCAAACGGGGGTGGGGGGGCAGGTCTTACCCACTCTGGCGAGAGGTCATGAGGGTGTGGGAATGGGCGATCTCCACCAACTGCTTTCTCATAGCAACGCGCATTCCGGGATGGTCCAACATCCTAGCGGACAAACTAAGTCGCACCATCCTGTTACCATACGAGTGGTCTCTGAATCCCAAGATAGCGAATCAGATTTTCGCCAAATGGGGTCAACCCTGTTGCGATCTCTTTGCCTCTCCCTCGAACAGAAAATTTTACGACTACTTCGCGCTCATTTCCCCTGCCGGGGAACCCCCGACAGACACTCTGGTGCATGCTTGGCCTCCCGGTCTTCTTTATGCTTACCCTCCTCTTCCTCTGATGCTGAAGTTTCTTCAGAAAGCCAGTCGGTTGGGGAGTAGGATTATCCTCATTGCCCCGTTTTGGCCTCGTCAAACCTGGTTCCCTTACCTTTGGTCTCATCTGGTGAATCCTCCTTGGATTCTGGATCCCCGTCCAGATCTAATATCCCACCCCCTAGATCTCCCAGTCCCGAACCTGGACAACCTCAAGCTCACAGCTTGGCTGCTCCAGTTCCATGCGTAGCTAGGACTCCCGGTATCTCTTCCCCAGTTAAAACTATTCTAGTAGCAGCGCACAAGCCTTCTACTAGAAAGATCTATAGCAGCAAATGGAAATGTTTCTCCATTTGGACAGCACACAAATTTGGATCCTTTTACAGCTCCTTTGCCTGCTGCATTAGACTTTGTCAGGACTATTTCATGAGGGGGCTAGTTCCTCCGCAGTCAAGGTTCAACTAGCTATCTCTCATTATCACGTGGGAAATGAACTGTGCCCTTTAATCACCACGAAATTGTGTAAGACCTTTTTGAAGGGCACCTTTCTTCTCAGATCTCCAGTGAAGGATGTAGTCCCTCCTTGGGATTTAACGCTGGTGCTGCAGGCCTTGACAGCGCCCCCCGTTTGAGCCTGCAGCTTCAGTAGATCTTAAATTCTTGTCATGGAAAACTGCCTTACTTGCCGCTTGAAGGGTCTCTGAACTACAGGCCCTCTGTAAAACCCCCATACTTGACCTTTCACAAGGCTAGAGTTTACCTCAGGACCAATCCCTCTTTTTTTCCCAAGGTTGCCTCAGAGTCAAATATTAACCAGTCAAACCTGCTGGTAATTTTTTCCTAATTATCATAACAAAGGGGAATACAAATTGAACTCATTGGATGTGCATAGACAACTTCGCTTCTACATCCCCAGGACATCTGGTCATAGGAAATCCGACCAGTTAGTCTCCTTTGCCAAATTTAACTTGGGTAAATCTGTGTCAAAAGTCACACTGTCTAGATGGATTTCAGTGTATCCTTTTAGCATAGAAAGTTCGGGCAGGCCTGCACCTCAGGGAGTCCATGCCCACTCTACTTGATCTATGTCTACCTCTGCGGCTTTTAGAGCTAAGTTTCTTTGGATGATATTTGCTCGGCAGCCACTTGGGCCAAATCTCATACCTTTATCAATCACTATAAATTGGACATTATCTCCAGAGGGAGAGCATCCTTTGGCTCTGCAGTGCTCCAGAACTTCCTTCCATGAAGACCGCCCAAGATTCAGGTAGCTGGGGACTCTGTCCCATAGGTTGCTGCACAAATGAAGTTAACTATTTCAGATTAAGAAGTTATGTACTCACCATAACGTTCCATCTGAGTAGGTTAACTTAATTTGTCAGCAACCGTCCCTCCCTCCTGCCCCCTCACTTGCGAATGTCTTCATACTCAGGTCCATGGGTTTTACCCACTTTATCTTGAATAATCTTATAGCAGTTTCTGCTGTTGGGCAAACTTGATCTGAGGTCAGTCAGGGTTGGCATGGGATTATGGTTGGGGGGGGGGGGAGCTTGGAGCTCAGATCTAAGGCTAACTGCCAGCTCGGATCCGAGGTTGGATCCGATTCCCATAGGTTGCTGACAAATGAAGTTTACCTACTCGGAACGTTATGGTGAGTACATAACTTCTTATTCGGAGCCAGTCTCCAGTTTTTAGACCATTTTCTCCTCCTCACAGGTCTCCTGAGAGGAGGTCTAGATCTCCTACCTTGTCCTGTAAGGTCCTCCAGAACTCTCTGGATGTTGGTAGAGTGGTGAAGACACTGCTCCAATCACCGAAGCTGGCTAAATTGCTTTAGGCTCCAGCCCATTCGGCCCCACAGCAGTCACCCATCCATCGACTATAGATCCTCCGAGCAAATCTGTCTTTGGAGCCGGAGTTGTCGGTGCCGTCTGCTTCTTGGTCGGCTCCTGTAGCCCATCCTGGCTTCTCTGCTCCGATCTCCGCTCCGACCCAGTCTGCTCTGTCCACGGGGGTCTAGGACTCGTGGTTCCTTGGTTGGACCGGGGGGGGGGGTTGTCTCAAGATGCTTTTTGGCTCCTAGCCTCCCTTTAGGTGCTTCAGCTGGGGTGAGCCTGACCCCTTGCTTTGGACCTTGTCCCTTCTGTGCCGAGGGCTTCCACTGTTGGTCCATCTTCGGAGCTGGGGGGACCAGCTTTCGAGGTCATGCGGAGCATGCTGGCCAGGTCCTCAGCTGCATCATACAGCACGGGCACTCTTCCCCCTCCAGTATCAGTCTCTGATCGCCCCCTATCCTTTGACAGTGGAGACCCAAGGCTTCAGGATACCTCCATGAGTGGTCTAAACTTTGAGGGCCCCCCCCGAATTTTTCCCTGAGGAGCCACCCAGAAAAAGAACGTGCAAGAGGAAACAGACTCCCAGGAAGTCTCTCACATCGGACACCACCGTCGAATAAGAGGGGGTCCCCAAGTCCTTTGAAGTTATCTCTTTCACTGATATCCTAGAGATCTTGAAGCAGAGAGGTGACTGGCCTTCTAAATTCCCCTCAGAGGAGGACTCTGTTCCTGAAGGCCTTTGGGGCTCAACCCTCTGCCTCCTGGGTTTCTCCCCCCCTTCCAGCTCCTGGATCTGGTTTGTTGAAGGGTGTTTGAAGCCCCTGACACTGTGTGGAACCAGTCCCCATGAGACCCAGCATATTTGTCTGCCCTCACTGACTGTTTGTCACGAAGGGCGTTCCAGTAGATACCATGATGGTGGCAGTGGCCACCAAGAAGGAACTGGCTGAGACTTCATCTACCGTCCATCCCCCTAACAAGGAGTCTAGGACCATGGACTGGTATGGGAAGCGTATGTTTTCTTCAGTGGCCTTTACTCTGTGGTTGCTGAATTATTTGTCACATTTTACACTGCTCCAAAGAGATCTCCTGAAAGAGATTGGCGATTCTTTGCAGGGTAACATTTCTGACGCAGTGGCTCAGTCAGCGCTCTGATGTCTACCCTAAATTCTGTTGCTAACTCCATGAGGCTGATCTCTTACACAGCCGAAGGAGCGAGTAGGGCAGCGAGTTCCCGAGTTTCTCTCAGGAGGCACTCCTGGATGCGCCTCTAATTTTGCGGAGGCCTTTGTCTACATTCACCAATGATGGTTCATCATCGTTCGGAACCAAGGTGAAGGACACTCACTAGATGCGAGCAAGAGGGAAAAACTGTCTGCCGTGGGAGTCTGTTTTTCCATGCCTTCCAGACCTTATCCTAAGGGCCAGAAGAGTGGGAAAATATGGCTCAAGAAATCTGAGGTTTTTCATGACTCGCAAAGCAATTCCCCCTCCAGAGGCAGGGAGGGGGGGGGGTGGTAACTCAAGACGCCACTCTAGAGGCAGAGGAGGCCCACTTAACCAGGGAGACCGTGACTCCTTTCGTGGTTCTCCCCATCAGTGCTTCTGATGGGAGGTCAGACTGTGTCTCCAGAGCCAGTCGGGGGTCGCATTTCACTATACCTGGAAGCACATCACCCAGGACCAGTGAGTATTACAAATAGTTTCCGGAGGATATCGCATTCCCTTCTCCTCCTCCCCCACTGATCAAAAGAATCCCAGATGTTCCACCCAATCAAAGGGATTCCGCAGCTTCAGAAGTTCTAAAGCCGCTAGAAAAAGGAGCCATCCAGCATGTCCCCGCAGACCAGATCGGGTTAGGGTCTTACTCCAGATTCTTTTTGGTGCTGAAAAGAACAGGGGACTTGAGGCCCATCTTGGATCTCAGCCACTTGAACCTCCACGTGAAGTCCAAGTTCCGAATGGTCACATTGCAATCTATTCTCCCATTGTTGGGAAAAGGTGTGTGCTCCAACCTCTCAAGGATGCTTTCCACCATGTAAAGGTAGACAGGGCATCCAGAAGTCATCTACGCTTCTGGCTGGGAATCAAGTCATTTTCAATTTCGTGCCCTGCCCATTGGTCTCACCACAGCCCCCAGGGTGTTCAAATGTATGGCAATGGTGACTGCTCGCTTGAGACATCAGGGATTCCAAGTGTTTCTGTACTTGGATGGCCAGCTCCTTTGACACCACCAGGCATCTGCTACTACAGACCAGAGACGCCACTAGCAAGCTGTGCCAACAATTGGGTATCGCTCTAAACTGGAAAAAGTCTGTCTTGTTGTCCTCGCAGCATGTCTCCTTTATGGGTGCCGAGTTGGGAGCTCATGTGGGCGTTTATACCACAAGAAAGGATTCTGGGTTTGCAACAACAGGTGTACGCATTGCTCCCTCTGAAAAAAGTAAAGGCAAAAACGGTTTTCAAATTGTTAGGGACGATGGCTGCAACAAGTATGCTGGTTCCTCTTGGGAGGCTAATCATGAGGCTCCTTCAGTGGCTGCTCTTCACCCAGTGGTCTCTACAGCATCTTCCGCTTTCTCATTTTATAATCAGACCAGTGCAAGCAAGATCTATGCTGGTGGCTTCACACCAGCAACCTTGATGTGGGAAAGCCCATCGTCCCACCCCCTGCTCTTACCACCATGACCATGGATGCCATCCAGATTGGGTGGGGGGGGGGGCTTTATCTTGGCAGGACAGTCCAAGGCACGTGGCAGGAACATGAGATGCATTTGCATATCTGTCCTGCAGATGAGAGCAGTGCTACTAGCGTTGCAGGCACTTCAGAGCTTTCTTCCTCTTGGGACAATTGCGATCCACTCAATGTCGGTGATATGGTATCTGAACAAACAGGGAGGAACCAAGTTGTATCCCCCTTGCAGAGAGGCCATTCAAGTGTGGCAGTGAGAAGTGTCTTCTCAACGTTTTCTTGTAGCAACGCACATTCCGGGGAAGTGCAACATCATTGCTGACAGGTTAAGCAAGAGCTATTCTGATGCCTCACATGTGATCCTTGAACATTCAGGTTGCGGAGCAGATTTTCCACAGATGGGGTCAGCCTTGCTGCGACCTATTTGCCAGTCCCCTCAATACCAAGTGCAGCGGCTACTTCACCTTTATCCCCCCTCAGGGGGAGTCACCCAGGGACGGTCTAGGTCACAATTGGCTCTCCGGTCTACTTTATGCCTTCCAGCTTGTTCCTCTGACAAAGGTTATTCAGAGTGCATTCCTTGGGAAGCAGAATGATTCTGATTGCTCCACACTGGCCTCGTCAAATTTGGTTCCCCTTTCTCCATCCCAATCTCATGGAAGACCCTTGGATTCTGGACCCACAGCCAGATCTACCGACGTATGTCAGGGCATTTCCATCCCTCTCTTCAGACCCTCCGGTTGACAGCCTGGCTACTCCAGTTCCATCACTGGTCAGGCTTCATCATTTTTTTGGGAAGTGGCTCATATTCGGTCTTTCCTATAAGACTTCAACCAGAAAGATCTGTTCCAGTAAATGG
Source organism: Protopterus annectens (assembly GCF_019279795.1). Taxonomy (NCBI): domain Eukaryota; kingdom Metazoa; phylum Chordata; order Ceratodontiformes; family Protopteridae; genus Protopterus; species Protopterus annectens. The sequence continues at coordinate 596,756,924 of NC_056741.1, read as the reverse complement.
AAAAGATTCTCCATCTGGGCTCATGCAAGACAAATTGATCCTTATACAGCTCCAATTTCTTTAGTTCTGGAATTTCTCTCCATGCTTTTCAATCTGGGATCAGCAGCCGCAACCAGTAAAGTCCAGTTGGCGACTATTTCCACGTCGCTAATGAACTCAGTCTAATGGCGCATAGACTTTGTAAGGCATTCTTGAAGGGCACTATGCTGCTTCGCCCTCCAGTCTTTGACCCGGTCATGCCTTGGGACCTAAGTTTTGTTAGTGTCTCACGTCGTTCCCCTTTGAGCATGCAGCTACTTGTGAATTGAAATATTTGACTTGGAAGACCATCTTTTTGGTAGCCAGCACTTCAGCTAGACGTGTCTCTGAGCTCCAAGCTTTGTCAATCAGACCACCTTACTTGATATTTCACAAGGACAGGGTTCCCTCAGACCAAACTCTCCTTTTTTGCCGAAGGTGGCTTTGGTTATTAATCTCAACCAGTTCATTGAACTGCCCATATTTTTTTAAGTTTTTGTAATAAGGCAGAATTTAAATTTCACCAGATGGATGTTCATAGTTGCGTTTTTATTTGCATAGAACGAAGGATCTTAGAAAATCACATCAGCTATTTGTCTCATTTTCAGATAATAGGATTGGGTCTCCTGTTTCCAAAGTGACCTTGTCTAGATGGATCTCTAGTTGTATTTCCTTAATTTATGCCTCAGGTGGTAAGGAGTTACCATTTAGAGTGAAGGCTCATTCTACCCGATCGATGTCTACCTCTACAGCATTTCAGGCCAAGATGTCTATGGATATTTGTGCTGCAGCTACATGGGCATCTCCTCTCACCTTTATTACTCCAAATTGGATTTTATATCCAGATCTTCCTTTGGTTCCACAATGCTCAGGAGTATTTTCCACTGAGCCTCTCAGAGTTCAGGTGCTGGGGACGCTGTCCCACGGGTAAGAATGTAGGAGAGATTGGACTACGTAACATCAAGAAGTTATGTACTCACCATAACGTTCGATGTATGTAGTCTATCTCGCCTCACATTCTTACTTACCCCCCTGCCTTCTCCCTCCTGGAGGGCCTAGAGGTTGGGTCTAGTTTCAGTACCCCTTTTATTATTGGGATGTTTTTCCTTCTCTGCGTTGTGTATGGAAGGTGAGTGAGCTTGCAGCAAACAAGATCTGGGGAAAGGGAGCAGTGCAGCATGGGATACCTCAGCCCAGCCTATTGAAAGACTTCGAGCTAGAGTATGGCAGAGTCGGAGCCAAGGTTCGGCTCTGAAACCACGGGTAAGAATGTAAGGCGAGATGGACTACATACATCGAACGTTATGGTGAGTACATAACTTCTTGTTTACCTCCAAAGCTGACAATTAGAGGTGCAACAAAATGTGTTGCGTAGGCAATGTCCCTACATTTTAGAAACTGATAAAATATCTTTAAAAGATGGTTACATAGTTAAGCTTGTTAGAGGTAATTACAATACAAAAGGGTTGGTCTATATTTCTTTGTGAAACATGTGGTAGCTCCTTTGTAGGAAAAACAAAGCTTAAGGCTAGAATTTATGAACACATGCAATTTCTAAAGGTAATTTTTTATATAAGCATTCTTTACAGTATTCTGGTTTTACTAAGTTTTAGTTTGGAATTTTAGAATTGGTACCATAAAATCCAAGGGGAGGGTGGTGGTAACTTTTAAAAGGAGTACTGCACCCACAGACTCAAACATGTTTAAAACATGGCATGTTTCCTACACTTTAACAGCACTCTGGGATTATTTACAGGATTTTAAATATTTTTATATGTAATTCCAGACTCTGACCACATGGAGGCTAGCATATGACGTGGTTTAGATAAATCAGGTTGCCACTCAGTATCCCAGAAATCATTGTTTGGCTCAAAAATGTTACATCATGCAGGCCTCCGTTTGCCTAAAGCTCCTGTCCTTTCATAGATGTTGCATGCGTACAAATGACTGAGTAAAATAGAATAGTGTAAGTAACATTCCCTGCTGCTGAATGACTACTTAAAACAGTGCAAATGTCACAGAACACACTCAAAGTGTTTACTGCTGCCTTTTTTTCTAATTTAGTTTAAATGGCACTAATTTGTGAGAATGAATTCCAGTCGATTTACTTCTTCCCTCCCCCGTAACACTTAGCTTCCCTAGCTGTCAAAGTCCTGAGGGTAATTTGACCTAGTAATTCCATTGGCAGATCTCAGCAGGGTACTTGACTCGTGTAATTTGCTCTAGCATTTCCTTTGTTAGAGGGGACATTTTTATTTGCTGCACTATAGCCATGGCCTTACTTGACTGCATTCACATCCAGTTTATGTAAAAACTCCTGTAAGGTCTTGCACCAAGGAGCTAAAGAATAAAGCATTTATACTATGAACCAGTTTATATCTTTATTAATTTAAGTGTTGAGGTAACACTTCATGCTTCCACGTTGTTTAAAACTAAGATTTACATGTGCAAAGTGTGTTGGTATGCACTGTCTGCCTACATATGTTTTTACTCCACCGGTTGGTTTACAAAAAAAAAAATACTTTTGCAGTGTCCCTGGATTTCTCTTTGTACATACAAACCACATTGCTATATTTTCCCCTTTTTTCTTGTGTCCAGAAGTCACTTATTACAAAGTATTTTTTTTTTAAATAAAGGACATCAAGGTTAATTTACCTTGAATCAGATAATGGATGCCTCTGCAAAGAATCACTGTTGAAATATTTGTGCACAGACAAAAATCCCTTACTAATTCTATTTGCCAGCCTCCAGTGCAATTGGTGCTATGGCTGTAATATACTGGTGTTTGCTCACACCTTCCAAATATCCACACCCTTACATACCAGTTTTGCAGTGTATCAACCACCCGACTTGCCCATACACCTTTAGCCATCAATATGCAGCTACTCCTGTTCATGTGAGCATGTGAATTTGTGAACCTATTTCTGTTTCCAAACATTGGTGTTACTACACTACTACTGAACAAAATGAACATATTGAAATGTAATAATCCACAGAAAGGTATAACGAGATAACCAGGCACTCCGTTATTTTTTTCAGCCATAAAAAGTGTATTTATTCAAGTAAAAAAGACATCTATTTCTATTCCTGCAGTGCACATTTTGGCCACAGAACCCAAACCGAAATACAAAAGGTGGGGGCGTATCTGTATTCATCAAGGATACCCACACCTCCAGGATAGTGGCACAGCACGATGCTTCAGAGATCATCCACGTGCAACTAACAATGGGCAAAACTTCAATTTGTATTGTAGCTTGCTACAGATCACCCACCATGTTCCAGGACCCCCATTCCGCATTTCTGGAAACAAAGGTCCTACCAAACACCCTAATATTGGGTGATTTCAGTTACCCAAACATTAACTGGGAGAACTACTCAAGTACTTAACTCACTTACCCAACTTTTCTTAGAATTTATAAACTCAAATGCCCTGATTCAGCTGGTCAACACTCCCACCAGAAGTGACAACATATTGGACCTGGTGGTCATCAACATGGGCGACTGGTGTTCCACACCAGAGGTCAACCCCTCGTTGGTTAGATCTGACCTTAAACACATCACTTTGGATATCCATATTCTGCCCCCACCCCCGGACAAGAAAGCCACAGTGGAAAAACTTTTCAAAAGCAAACTTCACGTTACTTAAGACCGAGGTGGAAAGTTTCAAAGCCCCTTTGCTGAAGGATAACACTGTCCACGCTGCAAAATCCTTTACTAATGCATTCTGTGGGCAGCTACAAGAATGCATGGATTGTGCCATCCAAAGCAAAACCAAGGCTTCCTCCTCCAAGAAAAGGAAACCAGTCTGATGGACTCCTGCCATAAACAAGCTATACAACAGACTGAGGAAACTAGTACAGAAGAGAGCAAAATCCCAAGAAGGGAAGACATCCATGATCAGTATCAGCAAGAAACTACGATCCCTCATAAAATCATCCAAGGTGAGCTTTGAAAGAAAAATTGCTAAGGACTCCAAAGATGACCACAAGGCATTCTTTAGCTATGTCAAGAATCTAAGTGGCAATGCTCAGATCTGCTCGTAGTTGGTGCAGAATGGCACAAAGTACACTGAACCGACCAATATTGTCTACATCCTGGCAGACAGGTTCAGCGCTAACTTCACCCCCTCTCACCCCCAAAAGGGACCATAACCATACCAGAAGAATGTAGAGTCCCTGAAATCAGACACTCTGGTTAAAACAGCCCTCTCCAAAGCCAAAAACACAGCATCAATGGGACAGGACTGTGTCCTGTATGAGCTCAAAGACGAACTAATCCCTCACCTAAACACACTGTTCAAACTCAACTTGTCCACAGGCTACATACCCATAGAGTGGCGCACAGCAACGGTTATTCCGATCCACAAAGGTGGAGCCACAACAGACCCCGGGAACTATCGCCCTATAAGCCTGACTAACTTGGTCTGCAAGGCTACGGAGCGCATCATCATGGAACTCATTAACAGACATTGGTAACCTCCAAACAATGGACCCTACCCAGTTTGTCTTTAAGGGCAGATCATGCCTCCTAAACCTGGGGGTCACCCCCACCTCTTAACATACAACTTACAGCTCACTAACAACTAGCAAGATCCTGGAATGTTTAAAGTATGCTGATTTTACTTATAAAAAAGGACTGTTTTATGAATTCATAGCATTTTCTGTCAATATACCCTGAATACCAGCAGTGCTTTGTAAAGAACAGGTGTTGGTATGCATATGTTTCATTTAGGTCGGATCCCCCCCTCAACCACACCCCCACAGAGCCATTCCAGTGTCAGATTAATTGACCATTTCTCACCAGTTGCTATAAACACTGTTCCAAGATGTTTGTGTGCATGCTGCTTTACTTGCACAATGATTTCCCACTTGTGGATTTAAGTTGAACCTTTATATCAAATTTTCCATCACAGACTCAGACATTTGCTAAACAAATCATTACATTCTCAGAGAGATAACAGACTTGGCATTAAAACTTGTGTGATGGTCAAACTCACATTCATTGTAACATTGAAGACCACGTTGGAAGAAAATGCATCTGGCCAGTGGCACATAAAGTTTACCTATGGGCTGTTTTACAAAAATAGACTTCTTGCACACGTGTTTGGACCATGCAAAATGACTTATTCACCTTCCTGAATGTATGCAATCTGAACATATAAAAATAACATAATATTCCTGCAACTCAATGAAGCACTAGAAGGTTGGACATGGTGAAAACATCGAAATTCGGGGAGCTGTGCAAAATTCTGGACAGTTGACCAGCATGTCATATGCACATGGTTGGAGGCAACTTTGCATGCATTTTCTTAATGTGTCTACAATGACGGGAAAATGAACTAAAACAACTCCTATTGCAATTTACTAAAGAAAAAAAAAAACAGTACTGCATAATAAAGGCAGATGGCTTGTCCCTAATTCACTTTGAAGGTTAACTGAAGTATTGGATTTGTTTCAGCTTGCAGTTTTTGAAACTGTATGATTGGGACAGTCTGCAGTGCTTTCTCCTATTTACTTGATGAACTTGGGCGTCCTGAGGCAATGTAGCAATGGCCTCAAGTACAGTGCCAACCCTCTCCATTTACCTCTCAACACTCAGACTTGCGAGAGATGCACTTGTATATCCAAATTAAAAGCCACACACTCCAGCCAAGACTGGAATAGTTGGTCGAGGAGAAGGTCAACCTTGGTGGCTAAGTGTTTCCCTTAGAAAAAATGCCAGTGATCCATTGATTTGCAGTAGTGAGGTTTCAGTGAAACAGTCTCATGTTCTTAAAATTCAGGTAAATGTGAATTTGATTAATGAAAGTAGATCCGTGTGTGTGTATATACCATGTCAGTACTGAAAGATTGCCAAATTCTGGTAACGGCCACACAGGTAAAAACCCACTCTCCAAAGCTGAGAATACAGAATCCATGAGACCAGACAACATCCCAGGCTATGTAGTTCATGAACTACAAAATGAACTGGCACCTCACCTAAGTGCCGTGTATAATCATAGCCTCACCTCAGGCTTCATGCCCATTGAGTGGAGCACAGCTACAGTTATCCCACTTCACAAGGAGGGATCCACCTTGGATCCCAGGAACTACTGCCCCATCAGTCTGAGCCTGATCTGCAAGGCCATGGAAGATATTTTCATGGAACTTAACAAAGACATTGGCAACCTTCAAACTCTGGACCCCACACAGTTTGAGTTCATGAAGGGCTGATCTTTTCTTCTGAACCTGATTGACTTATTCAAATCAGTCTCCAGAGCCGTGGACAAGGGTAAGGTGGTCCAAACAGCCTGTCTGGACCTCGCCAAGGCCATCAACACCACCCCCCACTCTGGAATCATAGATAAACGTACTAAGCTGGGCATTAATCCCAGCGTTACTCGATGGGTTGCCAACTGGCTTACTGACAGAAGCTACACTGTAAAAGTAGCAGACTCCAAATCCAGCTCCAGACAAGTGGAGTACCTCAGGCTTCAGTCCTGAGACTGCTCTTGTTTGGCATCTACTTCTCTGAAGTACAGGCCAACACTAAGGGGCTCTGGCTAACAAAGTTCTCAGATGACTGCAAACTGGGAGCCATTACTGAATCCCCAAATGATGTGGATATTCTACAAAAAGGGCCTTACAGAAACAGATGCTTTGTGCCAGAGCCATGGGCTCAAGCTCAATGCCAAGAAATATATAGTTATCTCCTTTGGGAAAAAACACATGCCCCTAAATTACCACATAGGTGGCAGTACACTAAACACTGAAAGTGTGATAAGAGACTTAGGGACACAGGTGGGCAGTGGTCTCACCTTTGATAACCACATTGCCACAACAGTCAGGAAATCCTATGTGGCATACCTCATCACCAAGGGCTTTTCATCCAGAAAAAAGGAGGTCATTGTCCCACTGTACTCATCCCTCATTAGACCCATTATAGAATACAACGCCCTGTTTGGTATGTACCTCTCAAGACATCTGCAACAACTGGAAAGGCCGCAGAAATACCTCACTAAAAGAATCACAGGCATAAAGATGATGCCCTATGCTGACCATCTAAAACCTATACTCTGTCGCATATTGTCTACTTAGAGGAGATCTCTGCTTAGCATACAAGGCCATGTCAAACCCAGAGCTGTTGGACATCCCAATCCGTCAGACACACGCTCCAGGGATCTAAACCTTGTCATCACAATGAACGAAACATGCTGGAAGGATAGGTTCCTGACCCAGAGACTCCCCAGACTCTGGAATAGACTTCCCATACATGTCAAGCAGAGCGCCTCTTTGCCCTCTTCAAAAGGAACCTTGATGACTGGATGAGAAATTCAGCCCGGGAATCACGTCAGTCTCCCTGCTAGACAGGGGTCCAGGGGAGTAAATACTGTTGGAAGGAATAGCCAGTGAATTGTTATGGCTAGGCTTGTATAGTCCCTAGGGCCAATAGCCTAGTACAAACCTATGAACACTTGCAAAACAACCAGAAAAATCCCCGGGTGTGCCACTGAAATCATAACAGCTGTGATTTGTAACTATACAGCAAGGCGTAAAAAACACTACTAATTATATTTCTAGGCTTTT
>NC_056741.1:596731841-596744341 GCF_019279795.1 Protopterus annectens | reverse complement strand
CGCAGAAAAACATGGGTTGCAGGACATGAGCCTTTTCTTAAACAGAAAAACATCCAGGCCAGGCTCAAGTTTGCAAAACAATACAACAGGTCTCCCAAAAGCATGTGGGAAAGTGTGTTGTGGTCTGGTGAGACCAGGGTTGAACTTTTTGGGCACATTTGAGAAGATACGTTACGGCAAACACCACTTCGCATCACCAAAAGAACAACATTGCCACGGTGAAGCATGGTGGTGGCAGTATCATGCTTCAGGGGTACTCTTCACCTGGTTTTGGGGCTTTAGCCTATGGAAATCAGCTCTAGACATTCAGTACCACAACAGTATGTAAAACTGCTCTAAGGGTTTGCAGCACATTCAAACTAGAACCTCTTTCTCAATCAGTACAATTACAAAAATAAGACCAAAACCAGAATACAGTAACAGAAATTTCACACTGCCATACAAAATAATGGAGACGGCTGTTGCTATAGCACTAAAAGTAATTTAAATAGTTACTGCCCACTAGTGTAATACTGTGACAGCAATATATGAGTATTATGTAAAGCCGCAAAAAAAAGAACATGGCTGCTGCGTATCTTTTAATACATCAAAAAGGCATTGGAAGCAGTTAACCATAAGCAGCTCATTGGTGATGCATAAATCTAATTTGGTGATTTGGCAGGCAGATATAGTTGTCTTGTCTTTATAGTAAGATTTCTACAGTTACTTCCAGAATTCTTTATTGAACAGTGGAGCATTCATTGTCCAAGTACTACAAGGGTCTCTCCTTGCCCTGTTATTCTGGTTAGGGAATATGTTATTTTCGCAAAAAGTGTGCAGTTGGGGAAAATGCCCTTCTGCAGTCTCTCCAGGTATGCAGAAGCACTCACAATAAAAAGAAACATTTTCCACCACACTCCCTTATGTAGTCTGTCCATTGTATGCACAACCTCTCCCCTGACTACAAAATGAAACATTTCCTGTAAGGATCCTGTTTGCAGTGTGTCAAGGTATGCACAAGCACTCCCCTGACCACTAAATGAAATCTTTCCCCCAGAGACCCCTGTCTGTCTAGTTATGCATAATCACTGTCCTGACATCAAATTAGGATTTCCCACAGAGATCCCTTCTGCAATTTGTCCAGGTGTTCACAATCACTCCCCTGACCATGAAATGAAACATTTCCTCCGCTGATACCTTCAGCAGTTTGTTCAGCTATGCACAACCTCTCCCCTAACCAGCAAATGTAACTTCTGTACAACAATCCCTTCAAATGCATGTCCAGGTATACACAAGAACTCCCCTGAACTCTACATGTAACATTCCTTTCACTAACCCTTCAGTAGTCTTTCTTGGTATGCACAAGTATGTATTGTGCACTCTTATTGCTGCCCCAACCAAACTGACATTTAAAAACTGAAACTTCCCCTCCGTGGTTTGGCACCTGTGTCTGTAATGGACTAATGGACACAGGCAACCTGTAAATATTTCATCTCCCAATCCTTTGCTTACATTTCTCAGTTATCAGAGATTTGGGATGCATGACTAGGCTTAAAAAGGCCCTTGTGGTCATTAGCCTAGTGAACAGCTATGAACACGAGCAAATGTTTGCATCACTTTCCCTCAAACAATTAGTCTGGACTAAAAATCCATAGTTTATGTAAGTAATATATAGAAAACTGTACTGAGTAGAGAGAGTATAATTCTTCATCCCTGTTCATGGCATCAGGATCCAAGGAAATTAAAGTCCTGCTGTTCTCATCCCACATTACACCAATAATAGAGTATAATGTGCCATTTGGTATGTACCTGACTAGGCACTTACAGCAGCTGTAAAGACCTCAAGAGCTTCCTCACAAAGAAATTACAGGGTATAAACATCACGAACTATGAGGCTAGACTAAAAGCCCTATCCATTTACTCTGTCTCCTACGAACTTTTAAGAGGTGACTTATGGCTGACCTACAAGGCACTCACAAATCCAGCCCTGATGGAGCTGCTATACATCTGCAAGTCAAACAGCAAAAGGGTCACCTGATTTAGGGAGTTAAACTTAGTGACTCAAAACATGCTGGGGAGACAGATATGTCCCTCAGATTGCCCCTTCTTTGGAACAGGTTTCCGATTTACATTAAACAGAGCCCTTCTCTGGCCCTCTTCAAATGCAATTTGGATCAATGGATAGGGAATCAGAAATTTACACCTAGGGTAGTGCCTATGTCACTTATGGACAGGGGTGCTCTGTAAAATACTCAACACAGAGGCACAAATACGTGCAATCCTCTTGCCACTAGGGGCCACAAATTAGGTTAAACTGGGTTATATTGGCTAGGCTTATAAGGGCCCATAAACCATTAGCCCAGTAATCTCCTATGACCATATGAAGTAACCCACAATATTTATATCCTATTTGGGGAGAAGGTTAAGCTTGTAATAAACCATATGAAACCCTTGTTTCTAATCCTGACTCTACCAAATCCGACTCGCACCTCACTTTTTAGACTGATACAAAAGACCCAGTTACTTTTAAGGTGTGTTTTGACCTACAAATTTGGAGATGGCAGATGCATGCCGCTGGAGTACGGAGTCTGTGTCAGCTCTTAGTTACTTATATCTGCTGACAGTGGGGTGATGATATCAGGTGCTGCCAGCACAGCTAGCTGAGAATTTGTAAATATAAATTATATGTAATTTGTGAATATCAAACTGATTTAAACAAGATGCTTGTGTTACAAATGTATTAGAACTGTTATGTCATGTGTATATAAAACTGATTTGTACAGATGTGTGTTTAAAAGGTATTTGTAAAGTGCTTATTTTTAAAATTTATCCACAGTGTGCCCTACTGGAGAGAATAGAAATGTACATGCATTATTGTAATTGTTTCACTGTGCATGTTCCAGCAAACTTTAAAACATATCTGAAATTAAATCACTTTACGGGCTAGACCATACAGATGCTATCTCACAGGTTTCAATGCAGCCAGATACACAGTCTGTACTAGTAAGCTTTCTATATTGTCTTTACGGTTAACTCATTACTAATCTGGAAGCATGGAGGTATGAAATTGTTTTATGACTTCCAGCAGGGTGTTTACACGGAAACTAGAAGTCAGATGCCCAACAAGTGATGTCATTCTGCAAACTATCCCAGTAGATATTATTCTGAGAAGTCTCTTAGCGAGAGTGAGCATTCTCTATTGTATCTTGGGCCTGGCAACAAAAAGGATCATTCACCACATAAACTGCCTTCCTCTATTAAGCGAGTAGGGAATAGTACAATTCTCTTAGATTCAGTCAGAAATATAGTGAAGCTTAGTTTAGATATAGATTTTTTGTCTGAGCCTGTCCTTTAATTTTAAATATTCCCTGTGATTGATTTTAAACTCTGATGTCACTGTGAATATATACTTGGTTATTAAATATATTTGAACCTTTTATTGTGACTAACCTTTGTACAGATATTTAAGTTCTGAGAGTATTTGCATATTTATCTAGTGACACTGCATGGCCATTCCTAATAGCCTTGCTCTTGGTCAAACTACCATTTGTATTAATATTAATTTCACTCAGTATATTGGGTACCCTTGGAAGAGCCTTAAAGTAGTTGGCCGGAGTGTCTGGTAGCAGTCATAACAACCTTATAGTTATAGTCTGGGCAGAAGGGAGCATAACTAGTAAACCTGTGGCAGCCTTTCCCAGGTGTCGGTGTGTAAATCAAAACTCAGAGTGTGGTTGTCAGCTACTTGGGTGAGGACACAAAGGACTGGTTGGACACAGAGGGTGCTGGAGGTCTTGGACACTCAGCTGAGATCTCAGCTCTATAGCTGTTATGTTTGCAGTGAATGTCCCCCAGTGGTGAGGATTGAGGCTCCTTGATTACTGGCCCAGAGGCGGAGGGTCATGACACGTGGTATTGGAATTATTCCTGATGGACCCATTTCAGACACAGCCCACAAGTTGAAAGAACACAAAGAAATACAAGGATTATAAATAAAAGTACAAGAGTTTTTAAAATATAAAAAAATTAGGCTAACATTTTTAAGCAAGCATATAACACATGGTCTTAGCCACTACACTACATATTAGGGTTACGCTCAAACTTTCAATTGACAAAATATTTGATGTTATTTACCCCAAATTAAAAGTGTCCTTTTCTGCTGTATATACCCTATTGATATAATTAACAAGGTAACATTATTAAAAAAAAATCTTCAACAGATATATTGTTTCATACAATTCAAGTTTTACAGTGGCCATATTTGCTATTCATAATGTGTACAATTACTCATACTGTGCTTCACTGCAACTCCCCTGTAGTTTAAGTTTTGGTAATTTTTTTCTGTAAAACAATACTTTACCTTTTATTTTGCTCTTATTATATTACTGCATAGCACTCATCCCATGCTGCGGCTGAAATGGCTACTTTGGCATCAGTCCACTACCTCCAATTAGCAATCACTCAATTACTAAAACAGTATGCAGAATTTAACTGCACAGCACTTTGATTAATATTAAAAATGTCAGACAGCCGAGAATCCTGATTAGAAGGGAAGAATATTTAAAAAGGATTAAGAGAAGCTGGAGTCAAGAACAAGGTAACATCAAGAAGCCTACAACAATATTAATATTACCTTTACCAGGATGAAGTGAAAAAGGAGGCTCCAGCGTCCTGAAGTCAGAGGAAATGGTTCGGGGATTATCTACAGCAACAGTAAAGTTAGCCAGAAGTCTCGAGCAATATTTAGAGACCCTTGAGCCCCCAGCAAGATAAAAAGAAATGGAAAGCCCCCCTACACACAGACACACACGCGCGCACACACACACACAATAAGCAGTATCGGAAAAGTCCGCTTTTTTCAACTAAGCTAATTCCACTTGCCTTTACAATTGCAGCAGCAGTTCCCGTTTCTCTGTGCCAAAATGAGTCACGCACACGTATGCTGCCTCAGCTTGTTCTGAAAATGCACAGACTGTAGACCATGTTTTTTTGTTTGACATCCTCTTATTTCCAAGACGAGACTTTTTTTTGTTTTACATACTGCATACTTGTCTTGGATGTTCACTCACACACAGGCAAGCAGACTTTGCTCTGAATCACAAAGCTAAACAGCTGAGTAAGTGTAAAATAATGAATGGTTTTAGAAGACTTTTATTCAGAGCTCCAGCACTAGACTAAGGTTGGCATGGTAACTAACTACCACGTGTGGTAGCATGCAAGGGAGCAAGTTGTTAACCGAACCTTGAATAGAAAGGGGCTCACATGAACTACAGTAAAAGGGCCAGGAATAAGGTTAGATTAGAATGGTTGATATCCAACCATGCTCAGCTTCTTGGTGCAGTACATATGAACAAAGACAGACGACTTGGGGGGTGTATTTACTTGCTTGATTTCAGACTAACAAAAAAGCCACATGCACCAGCTCAGCAAATGAAAATAATTAAAAATACTAAAGCAGCAAAGGAGCTTCAGAATGTAATAGTCCACACGTGCACACATCGCAATTTTAAGCAAACAGTTCACAAACAGTCAACGGTTAATGTTTTTGGAATGCACGTGTGAACTGCAGTATAGTAAGCAACACAGAGCGTGAAATAACAGACTTTGCCCCTTACGTTTAGATAAAAAAAAAATTGTCACACACCAATGTATGAAGCACGACAGAAGCCGGAATAGAGAGACACTCGCACAACACGCTCCAATAGGAAAAATAAGCATACAGGAAACAAAGGCAGAGAAAAAACTTCCCTACCTCCAACAGCTGCACTCAAGGGTAGGGGAAGGACAAGGTAGTGGTGACATCACATAATGGGTGGGTTTCATTGCTGTACTTGGAAGCAGAGGGAACACCTAAGAAAAAGTTCCTGAACTGCCTGGCCTCGATGTCAGTATTTGGGTGACTGCAGGAAACTTTAACTCACGAGAGAATAGATTTGAAGGCAAAAGCTACATAGTACGCTAAGGTAAGCTCCGATTAGAGAAGTAAAGTGAAATATAAATATTTTAAATGGTGCTTTGTTGTTGCTTGATGGAGGGAACTGTAAATAGGGAGCGAAAAGGCTAAGAAATTGAGTAATGTTTTATAGAAACCCGTTGTACTCCTTTAATAGAGATGAAAGAATTTTATTGGCTTACTAAGTTAAAATCCAGTATACCACCAGGGATTAACAAATGTTCCACTTTTATCTGTTAAGAGGGCTTTGGTCCTTTAATGTGTTTTCCTAGCCTTAGTAGAATTTTAATGCTATGAATGGGCTTGTTTTTTTTAGTTATGCAATTTAAAAGGTAGTATGGTACACAATGGGTCTGTGTTTTTAGTTTATTTTAGTTTTAATTGTTTTAATTGAATAATTGCTCTTATTATAAAAGGTTTGTTTGCATTGATTGTTCTGATGAAGTTCCAGTATGTTTTTGAGGGATGAAAGCACATTTTTTGTCTTTTATAATAAAGGTTTTTCGGCTTAAAGTTTCTATTTGTTGGCTGTTTTTTTTTGAGTATGGAGCTTAATGCGAGTCAACCAGGGCGCCAAGTTATACTTTATTTGGGTTGTTTCCTTTTGGTGCCTTGTTCCAGTGTTTTTTAATCTCCAAGAGCCAGCTTATGCCTTCTCAATAGAATTTATCGGATGCCAACTGGTCACACCCTTAAAAGTTGTCCGCCTTTCAGTGTCCAGGATTCTGTCTCACTGCTGTGCAAGTTGACCGCCCCTGTCCTCTAGCAAGGGTTGGTCCTTCGGCTTCTGGGGTCGTATGGTGTCCACAATCCTCATGATACTGCATAACAGATGTTTTGAGGCTTCTCCAGTTAACCTTAGAGGTACAGTGATTGGAGTCCATCCACTCAACATGCAAATAAAACTAAGATCAACAGACTTTGCATATCTTGGTGGATAACAACTTCAATGATAACTGGATGACCATTCCAAACAGTTCCCAGTGGCAGTTGACAGTGGATGCTTGCCTTCTAGGGTGGGAGGGTGCATTTTGACAGGAAAGCTGTTAAGGTCACCTGTAGAAGTCTGTCTTAATCAGTGTTCTGCATTTGAGGGCAGTCCTTGCATTGCAGACCTTTCATGACTGTATTCACAGATGTGTGATTCAGGTAAGGAGACAAGCATGTTGGTAGGTTGGTACATCAACAAACATGGAAGAACCCTTTACATTTGTGCCATGAAGCCATGAGAGTCTGGCACTTACACATCTTCACACTGCTTTCTTTCAGCAACACCTATCCCAGGGTCATCCAGTGTTCAATGGAACAAGTTGAGTAGCTCTATCCTGATGACTCAAAAGTGGTCCCTCAATCCAGCAATGATTAACTTGCTGTTCACTGGAGCCGACCTCACTACAATCTCTCTCATCTAAGTCACAAGTGCAGCAATTAATGTCCTGATCACTCCTCAGGGTCAGTCACTGAGGTATGCTGTGGTCCACAAATGGCCCCCAGATTTTCTTCATACTTTTCTTCCATTGCCTCAGTAAGCAAATTTTAAACAAAAAGGCTGAGGTGAGTCATTTCCCCTTTCTTGCCACTGCAGATATGGTTTCCTATTCTGTTGCTTCTAGTACATCCTGCCTGGAAACTGGATCACTATCTAGATCTGTTTCTCACCCGTCCAAACCAACTCCTCCAGGTGAGAAAAACAGTTGGCTTGGCTCCTCCAAGTTTAACATTAGCCAGAGATGCCAGGCTTTCCCCTCAGTTCATATCTTATCAGCATTTCAAAAGCATTCAACTGCAGCAAAGTGTAACACTGCAAATGGAAAACATTTTATTTAGGCATTATCCAAAGGCCTAGACCCCTTTTCAGCTCATACTAACTACATTTTAGTGTTTTCATCAGAACTTTTTCTCAGTGGGTCTAGCTTCTTTTGGCTGTCAAGGTACAGTTGGCAGTCATCTCTTGTTTTCACATAGCCCAGAGCAAGCCTTTTTAAAAGGAACTTTCCTGTTTTGGCCCCCAGTCAGGGATCTTGTTCATTTGGGCATAACTATCATGTTGCAAGCATAGACTCTGCCACCATTTGAACTAGCAGCATCAATGGATTTGAAATTTCTACCTTGGAAAACAGTTTTTATGATGGCTGTTAAGCTAAGTGTATGTCACAGATGAAAGTACGTTCCTGCAGAAAACCTTACTTGGTTTTTTTATAAGGATAGAGATAATTTGTCCATTTTTGTATGAGAAATGTGGATTCTCTGATATGAGTGTGTCCATCTGCACCGATCATAAGCGTATGGATTCCAGAGCTCGGACTCCTCCCCAGCTCATAAAACCCTAAGTTGAATTACAGATGCTCAGATTTCTTGTGCAACTTAAACGATTTGGCTGCACAGAGTTCTGTTCCCTCGAAGTTTTTTTTCAAATTATACACTCCTACCATGACATTTTTACTCGCAAGTATTCTCCATCCCTAATAGTTTTTAAAAAATCTTGTATAATAGATAGTTTATTTACTTTTCTAGTAACCTAGATTGTCTTATGCTGCATTTTTCTGCTAACAACTTTTTTCAGCCTTAATATGCCAAATGTGAGGCTTCAAGAAATGCTCAGAGTGGACAGAATTTGCCCCCTCAGGATCCACACAGTGTCTTGGGGTAGCTCAGCTAGATAAACTGCCAGTCTTGTGTGACCTTTAGTGCCAGGTCTCTACAGACCTGACAAGATTAGTTCTTAAGCAGCTCCTTTCAGCTCAGAAAGGAGCTACCCCATTCACTTCAAGGATAAAGCTAAAACCATGTCTCAGGACAAGAACCCAAAAGAAAAGTAAATTTCCATCGAAAGCTTCAAAAATGAAATCACCGGAACAGACATTCTGTTCCCAACCCTAAAATCCAGAGAAGGATGGAGCTGATTACTTGGCCCTGAACTCTTCCTCCAACAGCATGTTTTTAATCAAAACTGGTGACGACTTCATTAACCCTTAATTTAGGAAGAGAATGGTCTAGAACCTCTTAGGCAGCATTTATCTCCTCAGTCAAGTAGAAGCCCTGTGCGATGTGTATTGACAGGATGATGAAATAGTTGAGGACGCAGATACAGCTTAGGGTTATCCTGGTACCTTCTCCTGGGAATCCTTGTAATGGACGACATCCAGGAGGCAGAGGTGGATGGTATAATCAGGGCTTTTGCGGCTTTCTCTCGAGAGAGGGCCTTTTATCGCTCCTGAAAAGTTGACAGTTGTGCTCTGGAGACGGTTGGTGGCGTTTTTCCTTGCACAGTCACTCCTGGCAAAAGATAACATCAGATACATGGGTGCTAAAGATATCTAGAGGTTACTAAATTCCACCTTCCAACCACAAAAGAAAAAGGTCCTTGATGTTCCACCCAATCAGTGGGACTTGGCTACTAGAAGAGTTATCCAACCAGTCCCCATGACAAGTTAAAATCTGGAGTTTATACCAGATTCTTTAGTGCCAGACTGTGGGGACCTCAGGCCAGTTTTGGATTTGTCAGTTGAAGTTTGTGAGACAAAATTCTGGATTGTCACAGTTAAGTACATTGTCTCTACTGAGGAAGGATGGTTGGATGTGCTGTGTAGATCTCCAGGATGGCTTAGTGTGACCTCTAGATAGTGAAACACTCTGATATCTCTGCTTTTGTCTGGGAGCCAATTTCTTATTCAGAGCTCTGCCATTTGATCTCACCACAGACCCTGGGGTGTTTACCAAGATCATGGCAGTTGTAGCAGTGCAGCTACATCTTCAAGGTATCCAGGTCTTCCAATATCTAGATTGGCTTCACTGCTCCCATTGAGAACCTCTTGTAAACACCAGACTCATGTATTCCAGTTGGTTCGGAACCTTGGAATTTCTTTTGGTCTTCCAAAATGTCAGTTGACTACAATGCAAACCCTTGAAGTGCATAGGATGCCACCTGAATGCAACTTGTATGATCATCAGCTCTTCCCTAACCATTCACTATGCCTGACAGCTGTACTCTATATTCCCCACCCAAAACTGCCAGCAAGTTTGATCTACGTCTTTTAGGTCTCATGGCATCTACTAATTTTAGGATTCCTCTAGCAAGGTATTACATGAGTACTGCAGTGACCTTGTCAATAGAGTAGACAGTCCGTTCACTATATACATGCAAAAATCTGAATTGCACACGTATGCAGAAACCATATCTCATGGTGGGTAACCTCCCCATTATTGATAAACTACCATCCTTTCCAGATGGATCATCCTAAAGCAACAGTAACCACAGATGTGGACCCCATCTAGGGTGGGGAAGTTTCAAAGGAAAGATAGCCCAAAGTACATGGTTGACAAAAGCCAGTTTTCACATCAGTGTCAGTGATGAGGGCAGTTCTGCTAGCATTGCAGGCATTTCAGAACCTTCTCCAAAGGTGTGATCATAAAACCAGACAACATGACTTGTACGGTACATAAACAAGGAGGGAACCCATTCTTATTCTCTGCAAATTTGAGAATCCATGGGGGTTTGGCAGTGGGCAATGTCTTCACAGTACTTTCTAATTGCAATGCACATCCTGGGGATCTCCAGTGTACTTGTGGACATAGCTTTTAACATTGTGACAGTGTGGACAAAACCAAGAATAATGGCAGGGTGGGCAAAGCACTCTAAAGTAGGGACAGATTTTAAATATTGCTCTTGCAAACTTAGAAAGTTGCTAAAATAAAAGATCTGGTGTAACCATGCATTTTCTGAAGGATATTAAATCTGAAACTCAAATACCTGTCATTAAAGTGAATTCAGTCCTTAGTGATTTGCCACAAAAATACAGAAAACCATCAGTTTTGAGGAGCAGGCCAAAAATGAGGTAAATCTGGACAGTTGAGGTATGCTTGCAGGGAAATTGAGTGCAACACTTGGCATCTTGCATGTTATCCCTCAACCCTGTGGTGGCACATTAAAATTTTCAGAGACTGGGACATACCTGTCTGCCTTAGTCTATTACATGATCAAAAATTGTAGCAGGTGCTTTGGCCTGATTTCCCCACATGGCAACTAATTGAGGGATGCTGTGCCTCACAGTTGGCCCCCTGAGGCTTCTGTATGCCTTTCCCCTTACCTCTAATGAGCAAGTTCATAAAGAAAGCCAGACACTGCAAGGCTGTGGTTATTCTCAATGCACCCTTTTGGCCCCAGCAGACTTGGTTCTCCTTCCTGTGGCATCTTCTAGTGCAACCTCTGTGGATGCTGAATTAGTGTCCAGATCTGTCATCCCATCCCTGCGGACTGCTTCCTCTGGATCATGTCTATTAAGTTAATCACATGGTACCTCCAAGTTTAACCTTAGCTGGAGATACCAGGCTTCCGCTTGCAGTAGTCAACATTGTCTTCTCAAATAGTTTAATAGACAAATGTCACAGCAAATGGAAGGGATTTTTGATTATTTGGATCCTTTCCAAGGTGCTAAACCCTTTTTCAGCACCAGTATCTGTTGAAATTGTTTGATCTGACAGAGGCTCCAGTTAGGCATCTGTTAAGATTCAGTCAGCTGCTATTGACAGTTTCCATGTTGGTGTTGCATATGTCCATTGAATCCCTTAAGATCTCAAAAGCCTTCCTTAAGGGTACATTCTTAAGACCTCCCATTGAAAGACACAGCACCTCTATGGGACACAAACATTCTCTTGCAAGTCCTCACATAATCCCCTTTGAGCCTGCTAACAGGTTGATTTGATTTCTATCTTAGGAAACTAATTTTCTAGTCATAGTAACATCAGCCAGAAGAATATCAGAATTACAAGCCCTTTCGTTTAAACCTTCATATGTTTTTTTCACAAGAACAGGGTTTCCCTGAGAACCAGTGCATCTTTGTTCCTCTGAGGTGGCATCTAATACTAACTTAAACTAGTCCTATACATCTCCTGGTATTTTTTCCAGGTTACTCTAACAAAGGAGGATACCTCCTCCCTTATATGTTCAGACAGCTCAGTCTGTAATCACAGGACAAAGGATTTCAGACAAGGCCAATTTCCTTAGTGAGGCTGAAATTAGGAAAAGCAGTTTTTAAAGTAACTCTAGCCAGATGGCTTTCAGATAGTATCTCCTTTGTATCCCATAGAAAAACTTGCCTTTAGCAGATAAACCTAAGGCACACTAAACAGCAGTTTCAACTTTAGTCACAGGACTGAGTGCTTGAGCAACAGTACACACCTTTGTGGCCCATTACAAGTTGGATGACCAGTCAGGAGTGAGCTCGTCTTGACTTCACCATACTCAGGGATGCCCTTTGCTGATAACTGTTTGATGGCTTGGGATTCTGTCCCATTTACTTGAACGGAGAAAAAAATGAACATTGGTTAGAAAAGATGTTCGTGTTTCACTGTTGCAGTCATCACACTTGGGTTATCTGCCTGCAGGTAGCCCTCAGTCAGCCCGAATACCAGAGTCTTGGGATTTCTGCATCTGATGCTGTTGCCTCTTCCATGATGTTAGGTCATCGGGGGTGTAAAACAAGCAGCCAATGCCATTACATCAGTCTTTCTTGCAGGGAAGGAACCTAAAGCAATAGTGGTTCGCAAGTGCTGGTCGGGGCCCAAATTG